>NC_071107.1:14530000-14610000 GCF_024256425.1 Clarias gariepinus
TATCATTCTTATACACGATATATTTTATACATTTACATTAGAGATGAAGCCACCATCGGCCAGTGACCAGAATTAGCTGGATTTTATTTTGATCAGCCTCAGATATAAAGGATTCTGTTCCAAGTGCAGAAGCTTCCAAGGAGTGCAACAGAAACATATTTTTATGTTGTTACATTATCAAAAACTATGCACATTACAAGCCTCCTATCTGACTTTTTTTTTTTTTTTGTGGGCTGAATATCTACTGCAGTGAGAAAGTCGGGGTGATCACAGGGCAGACGTTCAACATTAGACTTGGTAGATTAAAATTAACCATAAGATGGAACTACGTATTAGTCAGTACAATGTAATGCATACTAAACTAAACTCTAAACACTAGTTTACTCTGAAGCTCAGTCCCGAAAAACTTTATCCATCTTTTCCAAATTATTTTCTTTATTGATATAAAGTTTACGGCATGAATGCATATTTACATTTCAAAAGGATTAAAAGCATCATGGGTTTAGATGAGGCATTACAGTCACACAGATTGATTTTCCAAGCGGCTGCATTTCTCTAAATACAAAATACCAACTCAATAAACTTCCTCAGGCAGAAAAAGAGGGACAGATCTATTGCTGCTACAGAGCTAGATCACGTCTCAATATTCTGACAATATTATTGAAGAGATAATAATGTCTATTACTTTACTCACTCACCGTCTATATCCCTTTATCCTGCATTCAGGGTCGCGGGGGCCTGGAGCCTATCCCAGGAGGCTTAGGGCACGAGGTGGGGTACACCCTAGACAGGGTACCAATCCATCCCAGGGCGCACACATACACACACTCACACACCCATTCACACACTATTGAATTGACTATTGAAAACACAATTTTGGAACGCCAATTAGCCTAACCTGCATATCTTTGGACTGTAGGAGGAAACTGGAGTACCCAGAGGAAAGCCACCAAGCACAGGAAGAACATGCAAACTCCATGTACACAGAGAAGGAAATCAAGCCTGGCCGGGAATCAAACCCTGACCCTGGAGGTGCAAGGCGACAATGCTAACCACTACACCACTGTGCCGCCATGTCTATCACTTATGAATTCAATTTGTTCATTGACTGCAGGTTTACAGTATGTTGTCAGTTTGTTATCTAGTCACATACAAGTGTTTGTGTAACTTGCACATTAAACCGCTTACTAATCCACACTCTCAACTTTGCACTAATGTGTTTCGCTTGATTTAGTTTCTTGTCTTCGCAGTTTAGTAGTTTGCAGCTGTAACTGCTGAACACTAACAACAATAAAACAAACATGAAGACTAGCATTAGCTCAAGATCCATGTCTAATTTCATTCTACATCTCCAAATGAATTTACTATATAGTATAACACACACACACACACACACATATAATATGCATATATATATATGCATATAGTAAAATAAGGTTCCTAAAGGCTATAAGGTAGGAAGCCTTTAACATACAAGGGAGATATTTTAAAACCTATGTTTATTTAAATTATTGGGTTCATCAAGCAGGATTTAAACTAATTTATTAGGAAAAATCACTTCCAAGGGCATTTACACAATCAGTGTAATGCAGTTTTATTAATGTACTAAACTGTATAGGGTTGAAGTGACAATAAAGTCAAGCCTACCTGACTTGACTTTCCAGTTTAAATTCCAGTTAATTTAGAAAAAAAACAAGTCGTATCCTAGAGCTCCTGGATTTGTTTACACTGATATCCGAGATAAGTCACTTTGTCACATGCAACCACTTAGTAACGTGAAAAAAATAATCATTAGGGGTGTAACAATTAATCAACATTATTGACTAGAATCAATAATCAAATTAGTCGACAACAAATTGAATTGTCGATTTGTTCATGACGTCATCGCGGTTGATTCTTGTGCGCAACACCGTCATGGCAAGTACCCTAATAAGCAGAACTCTCCTGAGTGTGGGAACATTTCACTTCGAACTCGAGCAAAACAAATACACACACACACACACACACACCTCAACACGTGCACACGCCCAAACACACACACTCTCCTCAGGCGTGTGTGTTCTTTTCTCACTTACCTCACTCTCCGGCCCTTCGCTTAGCTTGACCCGGCCATTCACCACAAACTTTATCTCAGTTTTCGAAACATTTCAGCTCCCTTAATTGCCAGCCGCCTTTAAAGTTTAATTAATAGTAATCAATATTTTACTGCAACTACTTTGCTTTTCCTTGGTTTTAGATTTTGTTTCATTAAACAACGTTAATTAAAAACCTATTTTAATGAAGCATTCATTTTTATTATCTTGACTGTTAAGTACCACATGCACAAAATGACCTATTTTTCTAGAGCTATTGAGTCATTCGTGACAGACGTAAATCAGATTAATCATTTCAATAATCAATAGATGAGTTGATTATCGAATTAATCATTAGTTTCAGGCCTAATCATCACCATATAAAAGGAGAAATGTGTCCAAAGTTAAATCGGCTTATTTCAAACCCTATAATGTGATTAATGTAAAAAGATTGTAGCCACACTAAATCGTGTTTTGGATGTGACTGAAACTGACTGGCTTCTGGAATTTGGTCTTCGAGTCTTTCTCATAAATCATTGGAAAATGACCCGCCTTATATACAGCCTGAGAGGATTTGTTATTCTACAAAGGAATCCACAAATTGATTTATAGACACTTGGCAACTGTTTCTGAACTATGTAGAACACCTAGACGCTGGAAAAACTGGAAAAACTTTTACTATTCCCCCTATTTATACACTATTGTAGGAGAAATTTTATTTAGTCAATTTTAGACTAGTCAGTTGTTTTCTAGTCATTTGTTTTTTATTGCATTACATTGTTCCGTTTAAGTTGCACAGGGACGGATTGGCCTATTATCATCCCAGGCAGTACACTTTTGTTATACTGTAATTAGTATTTTGTACCCATGACTCATGATGGTTTTGTTCATAACAAAAAGTAAAAAAAGTAAAAAAAATAAAGGAGGCTGCATTAGCGTATACGTCTATGGTCAGTTACAGTACGTGCAATAGCTGAGCTGCCAGGTGTAGCTCCATTTAATCATCATTTTAGCACTTTTATTTTTCTGTGATGGTTTTGATTACAGAGTTTTGTTGGCAGCAGAGAATATAAATCATTGTTCTGGAAATTTACAGATATTTAACATACAAAGTAAGTAGGAAAAGAAATACGAAACTTTAATTTTAAGTCAGTTTGGATAAGAAAATTATTAAAGATTTATAAATCATTTATAAAGGTTGACAAACGTGGTACAAATCTTCTGCTTATAAAATACTTCTCTGAAACACATTTGTATTGCATCCTCCTACATCTTAGAATCCAGTACTTTCACTGTGTTTTAGAAGTAATGCAACGTGAGAATGAACAGCCAGTGGTGAGTGGCAGCAGTTTCTGGCTGGCACTGGAACGGCAGGCGTGTAAACAGGCCTACGTGTCAGAACAAGAGGAGTCATTTTGCCAACAGGGTTCCCACACATGCCACCTCCTTAAAGGAATACGCCAGTTGAGACATTAAATAGAAATTAAGTCCCCTTTTAAGATGACTAAAAAAAAAGTCATGATATCTACCTCTCACTAACAACAAAACCATTTCATGCTCCAGCATGGCTTTTAGATATTTTTTTTGGATTAGATTAGTATTTTTATAATGAGTTTTTTTGTATTCTTTTTTTCCTGATATGCCTAGTGTAAGCTTGCAAACTTTGCCATGAGACATGTCACTTACTTGTCCAGAAAATCCTTGTCCACCACAGCACAAATGTCCAGTAGGGGATTTCCCATGCCAAAAAGAGCATTTTGACTGTAATGACACAAATACGCATATGTTTTTGATTAAGCTTACAATATGCATGATTACATTCAAACACATTCTAGTCATTTATTCCACCTCCATGATTAACCTAATTTATAATCTGCCCAGTAAACGCAAGTTCTGAGTGTTTGCTCTTAAAATGATATCTTTTGGGACTTCACTCTGCAGTGAACACAGATGGAACATTCAGTCAGGCATGAAACTACTACACACACACACTTACGCAAGCAGAAAAGCATACATATATGCTGCATTTGTCAGAAAGCTTCAAGCTTGCACAGAAACGTAGAATACTCTGTTCTCTTAAATATGTCCAGAGAAAACAGAAATTTCCTATTGCAAAGTTAAAGGGCTTTGTTTTTACTTTTTCTAACCATGCTGTTTAAAGATTAAGTGTGCTTCTTAAAATATCAACCTTATTTCTGGCAAATGCTAGATTTAGAACTGAAAATCACTTGTGTAGTTAAATGGTTAGAAGAGAAAATCATTGAAACCGCTGGGTCAAAGACTACTCTTTCATTCAACCAGATTGTGAAATTATGTTGAAGTTGTCTGGACAAACAAAGCAGCACAAACATGCAGGAAATCAATAAATAAGGCAACAGCATGTGATCTATGTCTCTTAAAAATAAATGTCTGTAAAAACTAGGTCATGATACCATGTTTCAAAGATCAAAAGGGAACATCATGAAAAAAAAAAAATCAAAGATCAAAAGGGAACATCATGAAAGAAAAAAATTCAAAGATCAAAAGGGAACATCATGAAATTTCGTCGTCGTCACAAATCAGCCAGGTACACTTTGAGATTAAATTAACTGACCACAACTGGACATGCAGCCCTTCTAGGAATTTTGTTATTACCACAGATGTCATTACCTTTTGAAATAGGAGTCACAGAAATGTTCAACATAATTTAATAATATGAATCACAAAAATGCATGACACATAAATGTATGATCTAAAAACTAGTAAGCCTAATAAATATCATCAGATGCTATAAATAAACAAAATCTAAATAAATATGCAGACCATACAAATAAGAAATAACTCTATAACTCTGATTCACTATAGTACAAACATATCACAGCATAAAGACTTTCTGCAGGTAAAAACATCATACATATAAAAGGGAGACAAACTGCACGTTTTTATTATTTTTTTATGATCTCAGCACCAGTATTCCTATAATGCGAGAAGGCACACTTACCTGGCCATATTCCTGAGTTAATAATAATAATGTAAACAGAATATGTCGTTTTTTTAAATACAGTTTACACCAGCAGTGTGTGCAGTGAATAACTGCAGCCAAGGCACGAGCTCTTGCAGCTGATTGGCTACGTGAGATGGGGGCGGGAATATACAAATATCTACTCAGCGATTGGGTGGAGGGGGAAAGCGGGAGGAGCTATAAAGGGAGAAATACCGCTTTTGAAAACACGTGCTGTCTTGTGCTGAATTTGAGTGATTAGTGGGTTTCTGTACAAGTAGTTTTTATTTATTTTGCTGAGTATTAGTTTACTCCCTGAAAACTATATCGGGCTCAAATTCCGAACTGGTAGTATAACAGTATAGCTTTTATGCGATGCTATGTGTTCGTGCTCTAAGTAGAAGGACTAACTTTATAGCTCTCTCTGTGTGTGTGTGTGTGTGTGTGTGTGTGTGTGTGTGTGCGTGCAAGCTGGTTTTAAACATCTGTCAGCTCTCAGGACACAATGACACTGAAGCTCCAGAGTGTTGAACAGAGGACAAACCGTGAACCCTGGACTACATCCAGACCAGCTCATGTGCACAATCACAACACACACCCACAAGGGGGTTGAACTGTGGAGCTTGATTTGTACTCTGAACTTCATACGAATCGTGTATAAAAGCTTAGATCTGTGAATATATCGTTTGCAACAGTTTAAATATAAGAGTCCACACTACTTTTAGAAAAAAAAAACTGCAGATGTTTGCCAAACCAAACCCGACTTGTTGCAGTAACAGTGTAAAACAGGGTGACGTACAGCTACAATGTCACTGATCACATGATTTAATCTTAAAACATTCCTAAATAAAGGTTAATTAACGACCGGATCATTGAAGTGCACATGATGTTTCCGATGCAGGATCTCAGCCACCGCATGACACAAAAACCTTTTCAAAGCACTGCAAATTCTTAACAATGAACTCACCTGACTGTCTTCTCTTCAAGTTTAATTTTCTTGCTTCTGGGCTCTCCTGTCGCCATGTCTTATAGATGTTCAGAGGAAAATAACAAAAACACGTCCCTACCACCTTGCTTGAGCAAATCTAAACGAGGAATAGCGGCTAGAAAGCGCGGTGAAAGCACCTGGATCCTAAATCTCTCCGTAACCCCTTCGTACTAACTAGGGTACGAAGTAAGCGTGTCCGTGCGATACTCAAGTGCACTATCTCTAATTTTTGAGTCTGATTGGGACTCAACCCTCATGGGCCTGGCACAGACATATAGACAACTGCCTGAGCAGAAAAACAGACCGAGAAATGTTATATATAGTTTTCTAAAACTAGACAGATTTTGTAAATATTGTAAGTTTCATTTTAAATATAGGCTTAACTTGTGGGTTTATGTAAGTTTTTTTTAGTTTACTCAGTATTTTGCAATCACTTGGAAAGCGAACTTTTGTAACAGGCATCTCAGTAAACACGCCTCCGAGGACTCTAACTACTGCCATATTGCCACCGAGGACTTTTTCTTTTACTCTCTCCGAGTGAAAAAGGTAATTATAATTTTATATATTTGTACTTCTGTATTTGTGCAGTGTGTTGGTTCATACGTGGTGTTTTTATTGTAACGTGAACAGTTTAAATGGGACAGAAAGCTGTTGAGACATCGGTGTATAACTTCTCACTAAACAAACAAGTTTCAGCTCGAGCCTACTGAAGTTGTCCAGGAAGCCGGAGTGTTATTGGTGTTTAACTGATGTACAAATCTTATTAAAATAGTAATGTCATCTTAATAAGAAATGTTACATGGGCTTTACAATACTAACTATCGTGGTGGGATCTTTGTTTACAGTCGGGCTGTATTATTTTACAGTAGTTACAGGTACCTGGAGATTTGCACAGGTCTCTGATCCTCAGCCTGAGACAGAGTGAAGCTTCTCTAAACTATTAAAGCTTTTACCTTCTGTTGCTGCTGCTACTGCACAGTTAATCTCATAAAAAGTCGAAATGGCGGTATGGAGCTGTGCAAATATTTAATCACAAATAAGGCTGCAGTTTATTACAGCTGATTTAAGCATAGTCAGGAATTTGTATAGAGTTTGTCAATAATTTAGGTATTTAATTTATTGTTTTAAATAATTTTGAAATGTGAATCATAGGTTTTATGTATTTTATCATTTATTCTTTTTGCTTATTTGTTGTATAATCTGTTAACAGGCTGCTGTAACAATTCTCTACTTTTGGGATTAATAACATAACGTTCTCTCTCTCTTTCTCTCTCTCTCTCTCTCTCTCTCCCCAGTATAGCTAATCTTTATTATTTTTATTCCCACAGCGCACAATATGATTCACAGCTTGTTCCTGATTAACAGTACCGGTGACATATTTCTGGAAAAACACTGGAAGAGTGTGATCAGCCGCTCTGTCTGCGATTACTTTTTTGAAGCTCGGGAGAAAGCAGGGGAACCTGATAACGTGCCTCCTGTGATCTGCACACCTCATCACTACCTCATTAATATCTATCGAGAGAAAATCTTTTTTGTCTCTGTCATCCAGGCAGAAGTCCCCCCTCTGTTTGTTATTGAATTTCTTCATCGTGTTGCTGAGACATTTCAGGTAAAAATCAGTTTCCCGCAGATAACATGTATTAGATTCTCCACACACGTCTGTGTGTATACAGTCTATTAAAGGATCTGAACATGCTAATGCGTTATACAGGATTATTTCAGTGAATGCTCAGAAGCTACGATCAAGGACAATGTCGTAATCGTATATGAGCTGCTCGAAGAAATGCTGGATAATGGCTTCCCTCTGGCCACGGAGTCCAACATCCTGAAAGAACTTATTAAACCTCCTAACATTTTGCGCACTGTGGTCAACAGCATCACAGGTAGGCTCATCTTTTTCATTCTTTTTGTTCTTTTTTTTTTTTTTTTTTTTTTTAAACTGTCTTTTGTATAGTAACAGAGCTCTTCAGAATCTGAAAATATCCTTACTTTGTACGTGTAATGTACTACAGTAATTTATGAAGAGGAGAATTCTCAACTGGGTGAGCTGAGTAAACTCAGGCTTTGGCCCTGCACATTCACATTCTGGTGGTGAATAAGAGCAGGGCACTCGCTGCATGGTTACTTTCCACAAGCCTACCCTACATTCACACTAGCAAGTGACCTCAAAAAACATGTGACCTTTCATTTTCCACTGAGCTGCAGTTTCTGTGGAAACAGCAGTGTGACTAGTTACATTTGAATATATTTTCTCCAATGTATGTAGGTTGAAGTAATACAGTTACGGTGTATTAATACATGTATAATTACGGGGTATTCCAGTAACACAGCTACAAACACTTGCCTTGTATGATTCCTATATGATGTGTGTGTGGTCCAAAATTTCTTTAGTTCTCTGCTAGGAACTGTGAACATTTTTGCAAAAATGGACTTTGATAGTGTGCACGTAGGGTCTTAAAGTGCCCTCATTGTTACTATGCAAAAAAATGCTATTCCAAGCATTGACCTTTAAATTGCCCATATGCCCTTGTCACATCTTTCATATTCTGTCTGTCCTATATTCCTGTTAGGCAGCAGCAATGTTGGCAATACTCTCCCTTCTGGACAACTATCCACTATCCCATGGAGGAGAGCGGCTGTAAAATACACCAATAACGAGGCCTATTTTGACGTGGTGGAAGAAATTGATGCCATCCTGGATAAATCTGGTATATTTCGGCTACATTTCTTGACTGTGAAAATGAGAAATGGTCCAAATATGTCTTTTTTTTTTTGCACATATCAGGTATTAAAAGTGTGCACAGGGTTTATTTTTTATTTATTTTTCTCTTTTATTTTAGGCACAACAGTGTTTGCAGAAATCCAGGGAGTAATTGATGCTTGTGTGAAACTATCAGGAATGCCTGATCTTACACTTTCATTTATGGTGAGTTATGTGTTTTTATACCATGTGACGATACAGCCACTGACATTTACACTATAGATTAATTTGCACTGTAGATTAATAATACGGTTCTGTGCAGTGGTGGACTAAGAAGTGATACAGACATCCTGCTTCCTATACAGATTCATGTTGCAGTTAAAGACATTGAGAGAAAATAATAAAACTTGTAATCTATGGCCAGAACACCACAATCAGTGCTGACCTTTTGTCGAGGTTGTAAACACAATGTGCTTCTCTTGATCTTTATCAGGAGACAATGTTGTGACCACACAGTCTTCCCCTTCCTGCAACTCAATAACCCATTTGTTTCTACACTAATGCATTTCACTAGCTCACCACATGTAATTACTTTAGGTTTCCAGGCAACCAGTGCATGGAGCTGACCAACACACTAGTGTTTGAGTGCATGGTTTTATAGATGCGTTTTATTTGCTCATGTATTGTTTTATTTCCTACGGCTTATGGCTCTATCCTGTTGGAGATAGAGAAGCAGGATATCTAGTCATGTTCATTTGCTCCCTGCAGAACCCCAGGCTACTGGATGATGTGAGCTTCCATCCATGTGTCCGTTTCAAGAGATGGGAGTCTGAGAAGGTTCTCTCCTTCATCCCCCCTGATGGAAACTTCCGACTTATTTCTTATCACGTGACTGCACAAAAGTAAGAACCATTCTCTGATCTCATAATCAGAACCAGAATTCCAGATGCCATAGCACAGTTAATAGGTGTTTTTTTTTTCTCTCATAGTTTGGTTGCAATCCCAGTGTATGTGAAGCAGAATATAAATTTCTTTGAGACCGGATCCTCTGGAAGGCTGGACATCACAGTGGGTCCAAAGCAGACCATGGGGAAGACCATAGAGTGTGTGGGAGTCACAATACACATGCCAAAAGTTGTCCTCAGTGCCAATCTCACAGCAACTCAGGGCACTTACACCTATGACCCAGTCACCAAGGTGAAGCACAGTTTCTCTCCACTGAAGTAAATAGAAATATGCTCTGAGGAAAATGTTTTATTTTATCAGGTTTATAATTCATACACTTAATACAATTCATTAATTGTTTTTATTTGCATCATATTTACTTCCTGCAAATGTAAGGAGACGGGTTAACTAATGCTCTTGTGAAGCAAAGATGGCTAAAGCAATACTAGTTAAATGTATATATACAATTTCTTTTGCAGAAATAACGATTTTAGTTTAGGAAAACCTGTAGCTGTCAGAACCTATATACAGTAGAAATTGTCAGCATGTGAAATCGCGTTTGTTATGGGTTTCACAGGCTGCGGTTTGTGTGTCCTGGAAACAATGCCTGGCCAAAAAAGAAATCACTATTTTTAAAGATTCAAATTATTGGGCTGCATCACTCCAGCCGTTGCACTTTCTCGCTTAAAACAATTATAATTTAAAAAGCAAATTATTTCTATTTTTTATACTAAAATTGGTGTAAGCTTCTAGAAGCATATTTCCTGTAAAAAGTGTTGCTTAAAAAATTAGGTATTTTTCCCCTAAATTACTAACCACAGTGGTATTGTTTAAATGCTCCAGATTAGACAGGTACCTTAGGTTATGTGGCCATAAAACATTTAAAATTATGTGACCATAAATCAGTAAAAATTCCTTTTTGTAAACTGCCCAATAATTATTGTTACACATATACAACAACAATTTGCATGAGCGACAGTTTTTATAAAAGCACAACCATGTCACTTAACATGTCTTAACAATTTAGCATTTTAGAATAATAAATTTTTCAGGTTCGTCTTTTTATGTAATGTCTAAATTGAAATAAGTTTTATCTAAATGACAATCAAGATCATTAAAAGATTTAAATACAGAAAAGTTACAGCACACTACATGAAAGGGCATGAAATTCTATTTAACAAAAGTTTAAAATTGTTAAAAAAAAGACGAAGCATGGATCAGTAGACAAGAAGCATGAAGAATTATGAAACTGTGAAAGAAAGGGAATCATTTGCACACATGAACTGGTCATTACAATGTGTGCAAAGCTAAAGGTAATCGAAAAAAATCTTGGTGTGCACTTTTTTTAATTGTTTTTTTTATCAGTGTTGCCAGACTATATTATTGTGCCTGTGACAGGTTTCCTCTGCCTCTTATTAATTAAACGTTTTTTTTTTATTGTAATTTATTTCTATGTTGTAGATTTTGGTGTGGGACATTGGTAAACTCAACCAACAAAAACTGCCAAATTTAAAAGGAAGTCTGAGCTTACAGTTAGGCTCTCCAAAACCAGAGGAGAATCCCAGTCTAAACATTCAGTTCAAGATTCAACAGCTAGCTATTTCAGGTAAGGCAAAAGAAGAGGCTTGCAACAGAATCAGTCTAAATCATTGAAACAACTTTAACCAATTGTGTGAAGTTTTGTGGTTTTTAGTTTTTCTGCTTGAGACACGCACGAACGCTTCATTAATTAAAAGCAGTTTAGATGTTATGTACAGATCTAATTACGAATTATACGTGCAGTTAATAATAACAGTTTGTGTTCTCTGCCTACAGGACTGAAAGTGAATCGACTGGACATGTACGGAGAGAAATACAAACCATTTAAAGGTGTTAAATATATAACCAAAGCTGGAAAGTTTCAAGTGAGAACCTGAAGCTGTCTTTAAACCTTTACAAAACATTATAAACATGGCAGCAACATGTTCCTCTATGTGACAAATCATATTTTCCAATAATTTCAAACTACTTCATATTGCCAGTGTTGTGTGTTTGGGGGGGGGGGTTCTTTACTTTGAAGAACATTCCTTTTTTGTGCTTAATAATAACAACAGACGTTCACATATTCACACCAGAAAGAGTTCTCTTGCTCTTGCCTGCTTTAACCAGAGAGAAGCTTCATGAAGTTGCCAATTTGAGTTTTCAAATTTCTGTCTGGGTGACCCAGTGAAAAAGCACGTTTTACTTGATATATATATTTAACCAGCCTAAGTAATAGTGGATATATTTTACATTTTTCATTCTTGCACATTTTAAGACACTCCAAGTGTCTTTGCCAAGCAGTTAAGAAATATTTAGGTGCCCTATCATCAGCGTAGTGCAAAAGTATTAAGTGGTCTTTTGAAAAAGAAAATTGAAGAGGCCTTTCTTAAAAATTTAGCTATGTCTTAAGTAGCTGTGCTGTTACTCAAAAACACTATACATCCTAAGATTTCACACAGGAGGGAAGAGGAGTAAAGAGCAGATGGAGTGTATTAACTCAGAACTTGGTTCTTGTTTAAAGTGCGAAGTATTTGTATGAACTGCTAATGAGCTAGTATAAATAGTTTGATGCAGGTACTATGTGATAAAGGTGACTTTGAGGTCCTACGTTAGTAGTTAGCCGGCTTGCAGACGTGGCAGGTATGTGAGTCTTTCAGAGTTTTTCACGTTCTGAAGGGAGATATCTTTTGTAAGATTAAGAGATAATTAAGTTAATTCTATTTGACAATATGTATATATAAACCTAATGCCTTGACATTTATAAACATTTTGGCCAATTATGCCCATTGTGTGTTTTTCTTTTCCTTTTGTGGAACAGTTGTGGTGTCAACTTTTTAGTGTTGTAGTGTAGACGCCATTTAAAATGGCTAAAAAGTACTGTATGTGTATACATTGTGTGTGTGTGTGTGTGTGTATATATCATAGGCTTACAGTAGATAATTAATTGCTTACAGTATTTCAAATGCATGGTACACTGAAAAATAGCAGGTCTTAGTTACAAATTCAAGTCAAGAATAATTTTATTAATCCGAGGCACAGCAGATGTTTAAGGGACACTAAAACCAAATCAACAGTAGTGTCATCTATACATTCATACATCATAGACATCTTGACCTGAAAAATGCTATTACAAACATACAAAAGTCAGCCTTGTAAACACTCACAATGAGGCACCAAATCATTTCTCTAAACATATTCATATCTTCTAGAAATACGTGTATTATCTAGGCAGTGCATCGTCCGCTTCATGTTTAACTATGTGTGAACAAGCCACCTGGGTCTTGTATAATCATTACCCATAGTTTCCAAACACGCATTATAATAAATGAAAAAATATTTCTTAAAGGGTCGCCAAGTAACGTTTTGGGATTATAGAGACACCAGGTTGCCTGGGAACAAAAAGTCCACTGTCACCTTGGCAACCATAAAAAAGGCTTTTTCTTCCCCAGCTTCAAATAAACGTTTTAATTTTTTGTTAATCAGTATATTTAATGTAAAGGTAGTGAAAAAAATGCAGCATACACAAAAGTTTCAAGGAAGCAGGACATTTCAGACCAAAGATCATCAGCAAAGATATTGTGCCAATATAAACGCTGATAACTTTAATTTCACATGATTACAGCCGTAACAAGAATTATGCACAACACCGGTTAATCTTTTTCTATAAAACAGTAGTGCTGCTACAGTTTATTAATGCTTTTTTTAAAAATAATTAATTGTTTATATAGCAACAGCTCATTTAGAAGGAACTTGTATGCTAGATAATTATCATCAAGCATACTTTAAGCTGAATGTTGAGCCGATTAATAAAAACAGAAATTTTTGGGCATTTTGAAGATTTTTTTTTATACCTATGAAAGGAGTCTCTGGTGCTTTGTAGAATTCAATAAGTTCTCCACAATTAAAGCATCATCAGCAGAGAGGACATTATGCCTTTCTGTTTCTGAGTAAGGGTTAAGGGCCTTAATGGCCCAGCAGTGGTGGTGCTGGGGTTTGAACCTGGGACCTTCTGATCAGTAGTCCAACACCTCAACCACTGAGCTACTCCATAGCATTCCCTACTTGTTTGTCTGTGACATCCCATTGTGCACTTGATTGGATTGGGGAATTTGTAAGCCAAGTTGGCGACCTTGGGCTCTTTGCCTGCTGGGCCCCATGTATGGCAGGCTGTGATGCACTGGCTGTTCTGGTGCCTTTCAATCGTGGCCAGCATTGACTTTTTCCAGCAATTTGAGCTACATTGGCTCTTCTGTGGGATCGGAGCAGCATGGCAAGAGTGAATCTTGGTCGTTTTACTGGCGTATAGTTTGTCAATGTTAATCAGTTCACCTAGTGGTGGTGCTAACGTTATGGCTGATTGGTGTATAGCTATAACCGTATAAAAAGTGTAGTTTATTTATCGGAGTTGTCCGCAAATTGCTGTGGTATAAGAGAAACAAAACACATCCGGCCGTGCTGTTATAGAAAAATCATCAACCAGGGGCAAGACGCAGTGTTGGGGAGTGCACTGCATCACCCATTGTTGATTTCTTTTCTATAACATACATCATTTGCGGAAGTGTTTTATTTCTTGTAAGAGGTGTCGGCTTTTAATAATCATTATTGAAATGTCTCGCTACTGAGACTAAATCTTTTAATCCTTACAAATAAAAGTGGCAAATGTTCTCATTTCCACAATATAGATTCGATTACATCTCTTTCAGGTGATGATAAAGAACTCCCTGAGTGAAACAAAAAACATGCACCCTAATTTTATGGCCTATGTTAATACATTTACTGTACATGCATCTTAAACACGTGCTTGTAAAAGGTTTTATTTATTTATTTATTTTACTCCTTAACACGTCTGGCTTTAACATTTTTAAATAGAGGAATTTAGTTAACAACTAAAGGGCAGATAAACAATGTAATATGCTGCAGTTTCTTTTCTAGCTCTACATTTATACTTCTCAAAATGTAAGTGTAGAGGTAGTTATGTATATATGTAGCATTTTAATAGAAATTTGTACTTGGTCATGTCAGGTCTAAAAGATTTGCACAAACCTTACACAGAGCCAAGTCTAGTGTACTGATTATTTCAATTCCTCTGCAAAATAAGCTGGCTACGATGTGTATCTGTTAACTGGACATGACAGTTCAACTGTTGCGTGAATTGTGCTTCAGACATTCAGCTAAACATTCCAACCATAATTAGGTCATTTCACGTTTAAACTTTTTCTACAGTGGCCAGCTAACACACACACACACACACACACACACACAAGCTATTTTAAGTGGTGACCACTGAGTGGTAATCCAAGTCAGAGTTCAAGTTCAGTAAAGCTGAAATACATTAGAGTTATATTTATTTCATCAGACAGTGCTAAGATTATAGACCTAGAACAGAATCTTTGGTGTCGATATGTGAGGCAACCAGCAATCATTCATTGCAACGTCAATCATATCCTTCTTTCAGTAAATCTAAATAACAAAGGTTCATTAAGAAAAGGTGAATTAATACCTTATACAATCAGCATAAGTGAGTAAAGCTATAAACATTCTCTCTCGTTATGCTTTTAGTGACTGAAATGTAGAATTAATAATCAGGTGAAGACAGCGTTAAGAAATATAAATATATACACTCTCCATATGAAAACCTTATGACCTCATGACAGAGGTGTTCACCAGATTGACCCATAGTCCATAGTTCAATACAAAATAGAAAGAAAAAAAAAACTCTTCATGCAAAAAAATATATTTATATATATATATACCTGAAATTTCAATCAATTCTGGAAACCCAACATACTAAAAATATAGGTTTAAAAAAATCTTCATCCTATATAGTTCTATTTTTTAAACATAGTAAGAGATAAAGGGACAAGCGCAAACCTTAAGAACCATAACCACAAAAAAAAAAATTAATAATAATTTCTTCACAAAGCAAAAGAGTGAGGCATGAACTCATAACATTTATGATCAGTGTCCATCAGCGTAACGTGTCCTTTCTATTTCACAACCCCATCGATCTTAGTGTTCATAAAGGCAAGACTAAGAACATGAAGGAAGGAGCTGGTGCTTTACTGGTACCAAGGGGTCTTTCTGACCCAGCGGAGAGTGCAGCCTGCGTCTGTACGGATTTTGATGGAGGCTGCCTCGGCCTCTCTCACTGTCTCCTTCACTGACTGCATCAGGTTCTGTGCGTTGTGGACCAGCATCTCGGTAGCCTTCATGGAGCACCATGACATGATTAGTTCTATAAAACGCAGCTCAAGGAATATTTTAAAAAGTGCTTCAAGCTTCATTCCTACCTGTTCTGATTCCTCCTCGCTGATGTTAGTGCGTCCCAACATGGTGGCCTTCACCGTGGACAGAATCTTCAGCTGAGTACTGATGGTAGGGATCCGCTCACACACCTGATCCATGAAACACATACAGTAAGAATGCATGGGACTGAGGAAGAACAATGTCTATCTGCTCTTTAATGCTGAGACGCTTGAAATGAAAATAACATGAGATGAATGAAAATTCAGACATGTAATTAACTGTTTGCTTTAATCTTGGAAATGCTTCCTTTTTGATTTATGATGATGGAGCAAGATAAGTTCCGATGAAGTCCATGAAGTTCATAAATCATTCCAATTATACAACTTTAACAATGCTTCATGAAGCTCAATTAATATTCTATTACGTGTCTATTAATATTATGATAAATTATAATCATGCTTTAATGCGTGTCATTTCCTGAACCACAGAGAATTTTATAACTGTAGATCCTGATCTAGAAATAATTAAAAAGAAACTGTAATGTTTAGAAAGTTACATTTAAGATGTATTTAAGCAATGGTACATTATAACCAACAAAGAGTTTTAAAGATATATATATAGGGGTTATCTCTATTTCTCTCTCTTATCTTCTATACCGCCTCATCACCACTGTATTCAGGGTCATGGGGGGCCTGGAGCCTAGCCCAGGAGATTCAGGGCACATGGTGGGGTACACCCTAGACAGGGTGCCAATTCATCACAGGACACATACTACAGGCAATTTGGGAACACCAATTAGCCTAATCTACAGGTTTTTGGACGGTGGAAGGAAACCCATCAAACACAGGGAGAACCCCCAAACTAGATGCACACAGAGATGGGAATCGAGCCTGGCCGGGAATCGAACCCAGACCCTGGAGGTGCAAGGCGACAGTGTTAACCACTACACCACCATACCACCTTGATTTAAGGGTTATAACAACTGATAACAGAGTTTATAGAATAACATTTCATCAATGAATCATCTCATCATTTCATCATTAAAGCATCTTTCATTAATCGACTTTTTTATACGAGGGACGTTCAAATCAAACTGGGATGATTATTTCTCTATATACAGTAATCCCCTGCTACACCTAATGCCCTCACCCCAGGGTTTCACTAGTGCTTGGATACTTTGAATGTAGAAAGTTCTCTTAATACAGTGTACGCTGGAGCCGTGATCGGATTGCATGCTTCACAATGAAATGTTGGCCTCCAAGGAACTCCTTTACTGCACTAATCATGTGGAAACGGCTTGAAGCGAGGTCAGGACTGTACAGGGGATGTGGCATTAATTTCCGGCCAAGTTCCTGTAATGTGCAGGTGGTACGAGAGCGACTGCAGTGGGCTTTAAGCCAGCTCAGCCCAAATTGTCATTCATGGACCTATGGCTTTCTTTTGCACCATCTGAATGTTTTACTGTAGCTAAGAGTTTCATCACTACACTGTGCTTGAAGTCTTCTGTAAATGTCAGTTATTCACAAGAAATTGAATCACAAGTACCAGTTTGATTTGAATGATCCCCTTTTAATCTTTAAGAAGTAAAATACTCTCTATAAATAAAGGATATTATCATAAGACCACAAAGCTGAAGACATGTGATACTATATCCACACTGACCTGAAGTAGGTTGGTGCGAATGCGTTTGTCAGTACACTGCTTAGCCACCTCTTTAGCCAGCCGTGTGACCTCATCGGAGGCCTTGGCGATGTCTTTAGCACACTGGATCAATGCGCGCTTGTTGCCACTGCCTCCACGCACCAGGCGCGACATCTCAGCCATCAGCAAGGCCATGCGTTTAGCTGCTGCAATAATATCATTACCCTGAGGAGAAACAAGAGCCAGGCAAGACTGATTTCTGAAAAAGGCACAGGTCTGGACGGATCATGCAATCCGAGTGAAAACTCTGCTTAAATATTACACGGCCAAAAAATAACAGATTAAAAAACCATATAAGGTATCATGTTAAATTTCTTTTTTATTAGAACTACAAAGGTAATATTCTGTCATGTTTTAATTCTGTGGAATAACATGGAGTTTTTTTATTCAATTCAAATATACTTTAATGCTGCAGTGCTGTGTTCACAAGAGGGTTAGACAGATCAAAGTGTTAATCATAGATTCGTTCACTGCAATTCCATTCTTACATCATGCCTTAATTAGTACCAGAATCCTAATAAACATACATAACCTTCTAACAGGATAAGTACATCAGTCCATACCCAGTTGGAGACTCAACACCTGCGAATCATGCTAATGTTTATCTTCAAAAAACACACAATTCACAGACTGAAGGAGGCGTTCAAGACGTGCAGATGACCTTTGTTGAGTTAATACACGCGACATTAGTAGGTTAATTTAGATAGTTAGAATAAAAAGCAAGTCGGAAAATAAACAGGCAGGTGTCATGACTTCATTGCAGTGTGACCCTGAAGTCATTGGGAAACTGTCATCGTTGGCTTCACATGTTGGAGAAAGCTGAGTGACTGGTAGCACAGACCGACACGTGAACGGCTCCTCTGTCAAACCAGTCCAGAGGCGTGACAAGCAAAAACAACAACCAAAAAAAACAACTAAAAAAAACAAGAGCAGCGATGGACTTGTGAAGCCAGAATCAGTTTATCAAAGAAATGCACAACAAACTCGCCATTCAAAGAATTGTCATAAGCAACCTGGGCAACAATAAAATGACACTGGACCCAAATGTGATGCAACAGCAGCAGCTGGTTTGATTGTTCCCACAGTCACATCTGGATGCAGAAGAGATGCTGCAGCCCCACAGGGCCCGGAAGCACAAGTACCTTACTGGACCACTTGCGAGCTTCCTGGTGCAAGGACTGGGCAGCAGCCAGAATGGGCTGGTTAACAGGCTGATTGGAAGGCATTAAGAGCAGTTCAGGCTCGTAATCGTCCTCGTTGTCTGTGAACTCGTCCTCATCGTCTATATCTACGTCCGCCGCAGCGGTCACAAAACGCTCGTCTGTCACTTCGGGCTGGGGGAGGGGAGGAGGAAGGAGAGGAGGAGGAGGAGGGAAAGAGGGATAGCAGTGTGGAGAAAGGAGGAGAGAGTTAGTATGAGTGGCACTGAATGGAGATCTACTGAATAGGTGAGGAGAAATGAGGAGAAGAGAGGGACACATGGGGTTTAGGGACAAGGAGGGCAGAGGCAGCATTGTGGTCCTGTTGGATAAGCTAGCAGGAATGTTCTTATAATAACTTGGATTTTGTGTTGTTATATGAAGACCTTCCAGAATTTTGTGTTTTTGCTGTTTTTTTTTTCTTGTGGTAAAACCAAAAGGCAAATTAAATACAATTATATTTTAAACATTCTTTATTGTACATAGGTGAAATAAATGTCATTAAAAAAAAAAACAGGTCAACTGCTCTAAAAGCATGTTAATAGACTACAGTACCATCTTCTCCATAATATTAATCTTCTCCAGCTACCAAATACTGGACGTATCTCCCCTTCTTTACCACAAGCTGACCCGAGAAGTGGCATGGCACAGTGCAACAGTGTATTCTGAGCGCCACAGACCAAAATGAAATACAAATATAAAACCAAATCTACACCTGGGAAGATTTGTCCAGAAGCATTTATGAAACCAACAGTATTCCAAAATAATATCAACCATAAACCCTGCTTTTTTTTTTACATTTACAGATTCTCAGCTCAGTCAGGAGGAGAAGTAAACAAGAAAGTAAATAAATTAATTTATATCGACAAGCACATCAGACCTTTGTGTGGATGTTAGCTCACATTTACTACTATACAAGGGGGTGTTCAAGTCAAATTGGGACTTCAGAGGTCAGGATTGTACGGGGGATGTGTCAATAACTCCCAGGCGAGTTCCTATACCGTGCAAGTGTGTATACATTTCGCACGGACAGATGTGTCTTTTCTGCAAGTTGTTGAGGAGTTATCCGAGGTTTAGATGTTCCACTCGCTGAATGTTTACGGGAACGACTGCAGTGGGCTATGAGCCACCTTGGTCGGGCCACCACGCCATTCACGGATGTACGGCATTCTTTAAAGCGTTTGCACCATTCGAATGTTTTACCGTAGTTAAGAGACTCACCACTGTACTGTACTTGAACTCTTCTGTAGATGTCAATTGATTTTACACCTTAATTTTATCATGTCTTCATTTTTAGACATTTCATCACAAGTCCCAGTTTGACTTGAACACTCCTTGTAATAACATAATGAACTGTTTGTTTGTCCACTGATGATAAAATATATATTTTTTAAAACAATGATAAATATAAAAATATAGTTTTAAGCTGAAAGTATTTCTTGCCCAAACCTGGAAAAATTAAACAGTTATTATAGTAACAAAAGGTTAGACATTAATATGTTCATTAAAGGCATGCAAAACCTTTTATAGATGACAGTTTCCATGTCTTTACTGAAATTGGAATCATCTGAAAGATTTTCCAGATTTCAGGGTTAGAAATAAAAACTTTAAAATCCAACAACTTGAACAAGAACAGTGTGAAATTCAAGACGTGTCACCTCCTAATATGTGAATACTGTGTTATCTTAACACTTAACATTTCCATATGTAGACTACATAATTATCAGGACTACAGGCATGCTTTGAAGACGAAACGCTGGACTCACCTTACTAGACCACTTGCGGGCCTCGTCGTGAAGTTGCCTGGCGGCCACCATCATCGGCTCGCTCACCATCTCCCCGGCCTTCTGTTCAGGGAACTCCTCGTCCTTCTCCTCTGGAGGAGGAGGTCTGGGGGGAGGAACTTCTCCCTCTGGAAGTGGGGGTTTAGGGGGAGCCTGTTCATCATTTACCTGACACACAACATAGAAGTTGCAGATTTTGCAACATTCAGAAAATCAAAGCCACAAAAATGACTAAGGAGAGGACATGGCAAAGCCGCAGCACTAACATGCAGCTGATCCAGGTCTGGAGGAGGAGGAGGGAAGTCAGGTTCCTGAGGCTGGAAGGCTTCTCGAACTTTCCCAACAGCAGACAGAATCCTGTATGCTGAGTCCAGAAAGCTTTTTTGAAGACCTGCCCGGGAGAAACAGAACATTTTATTTCAATTAGAAACCAGATTAAACATATTGCGTAAAGAACATAATGAAAGATTTTTTTTTCTTCACCTGGATTCTGGATGTTTCCTGCTACAGCTTTGGCATTTATAACCATAGGCGAGATCGTTTTGCTTAGTTCGTCAGACGCTGCTTTCACCACCTCTCTGAATTTAGGGTCTTCAGAGTTCTCCACTTCTCTCTTAGCCACCAAGAGTATCCGGTTAGCCCGCCTAGCAATGCTAGTGGCTCCAGCTACCAGCATCTGGGGCTGAACATTCGCCATAGCCACACGGCACTTATCAATGTCTTTTTTGATGGCTTCTTCTGAGGCGTCCAGGAGGGATTTAGTGTCAATAGCCTCATCTACCAAACCTGACCCGGGAGAGAAAAAGTCTTGAGCCATGCATCATTTCTTGATATAGAATTCAATTTATTTATATAAATTTAATTAAAGAAATTAGAACAAATGTTTGACTCCTCCAACCTCAGCAGCGACCTCATTTCCCTTCTCCTCCGTTCCAACCACTCAGCATTCAGCATCACCAGTATACTAATCACCAGCCTGAACATCGTCATCATCTACACCTGTTTCTTACTGATTCATGCCTGACACTGAATGATTCACAGGTCACTGTGTGGCTTAACAAACAAAAGAATACCTCTGAAACTGCCCAGGTACAGGGACAAGACCGAAAATGAGAGCTGAAAAAGCTGATTCTGTCACCCCAACGGCAAGGAACAGTGCAGTTTAGTACTATTTAACTGAGAGTATGCACAACCCAGCCAGAAAAGAACATCTGGATTAAAATGTTTATTTTAATCCAGATGTTCTTTTCTGGCTGGGTTGCCTCATAAGTGTTTCTTATGAGGCTTTGATTTGATTATTACTGCAGTGATTAATATGGCAATAACTATTCTGGTAGGGAAAAAATGTGAATGATCACGATCAGAGAAGTTCAGTGTAAAAAAAAAAAAGTTGACAGTACAAATCACAGCTACAGGTCTGTGAAAAAGTATTTAAAAAAATGTATATCATGCATATTTGTCACACTAAAATGATTTAGTTTATAAAAGTTTAATATTACAAAAAGATAACCTAAATAAATACAAAATGCAGTTTAATTGATGATTTTATTTATTGAGGGGGAAAAAGCTGTCTGACCTGCCTACCATGGATGAAAAAAGAAATTCCCAGGAAAAGAACCCAGAACAACATCTAAAGAACCACAGGAATTACTTGCCTCAGTCTGCCTCAGGGTTCATGATTCAACAATAAGAAAGAGACTGGTCTCACATTTGCCAAAAAAACATCTGGATTATCAGTCAAGACTCACTCATCATCTATACCACTTTACCCTGTATTCAGTGTCACAGAGGCCGGAAGCCTATCCCAGGAGGCTTAGGGCACAAGGCAGGGTACACCATGGACTGGGTGCCAACCCATCGCAGGGCACACACACTACAGGTAATTTGGAAACACCAATTAACCTAATCTGCAGGTCTCTGGACTGTGGGAGGAAACCCACCAAGCACGGAGAGAAGATGCAATCTCTATGCACCGAGAGACTGGAATCGAGCCGGGCCGGGAATTGAACCCAGACCCTGGAGGTGCAAGGCGACAGTGCTAACCCACCGTGCCGCCCACCTCAAGCCATGTTACAGTACATCTGGCACAAAACTAAAAAAAACCTGTAATAAAAAAAACATCAAACCAACAGTCAAACATGGCAGTGGTAGTGTAATAGCCTTGGGCTTTATTATCCATAGTGCCCGCTGTACAAGTCACTGAAGGCAGGGTTATGATCTGGGGTGCTTCAGTTAGACAGTTCTAGGCTCAGAATTCTTACAGTGCATCCGTAAAGTGTTTACAGCGCTTCACTTTTTTCACATTTTGCTATGTTACAGCCTTATTTCAAAATTCATTCATTCGTTTAATATTTTCTCAAAATTCTACAAACAATACCCCATAATAACAACGCGAAAAAAGTTTGTCTGAAATCTTTGCAAATTTATAAAAAATAAAACATGACATAAAAAATCACATGTCCACAAGCTTTCACAGCCTTTGCAATGAAACTCAACAGACAGACACTGTGTCAATGCACAGATGATCTGGGGAAGGGTACAGAAAGATTTCTGCAGCATTGAAGGTCCAGATGAGTACAGTGGTCTCAATCAACCATAAATGCAAGAAGTTTGGAACCACCACGACTCTTCCTAGAGCGGGCCGTCTGGCCAAAGTGTGCGACCAGGGGAGAAGGACCTTAGTCAGGGAGGTGACCAAGAACCTGATTGTTTCTCTGCAGAGAGAAAGGAACCTTCCAGAGACTCTGAGGTCTACAAACAATTCGTTGTAGACTTCATGGCTTGGTCTGTTAACTGTTAGACCTTATATAGAGAGGTGTGTTTCTTTTGAAATAATGTCCGATCGATCAAAATTTACCATAGATGGACTTCAATTGAGTTGCAGAAACATCTCAAGGATGAACAGTGAAAAGACGTTGCACCTGAGCTCAATTTTGAGTGTCATGGGAAAGTCTGTGAATACTATCAGTGGGGAAAATTTTTATCAGTAACTAAGGGGGCTATTAACACATAATTTTCACCAAATGTAGCCATCAAGCCAAATATTAAATTCATACAAAGAAATTTGAACATTTAAGTATAGTCATAATAAAATAAAGTGAAATGAGACAGGGAATAAGTATTGAACACATGAAGATAACAAGGTGCAAAATGGCATAGAAAGCCAGGAGATCACCTGAAATCTGTCAGTATTGAGAGAGAAACCCTGCCCCCATCACTCCTTATTGATATCAGCTGCTTTAGTCCTAATTGATGGCCTATAAAGGCTTCTCATTACCCAGAAGGCACACAGGAAAGACTTCAAGATGGGTAAAAGCAAAGACCTTTCCCCAGACCTTCGTAATCTTATTGTTGAAAAGCATTCTCAGCACGTACTGTTGTTTCAAAGAAAACTATAAGCAATGCACTGAAGCACCATGGCATCCATGCACGCTTACCACGCAAGACTCCACTGCAGAACAAAAAGCATGTTAAGGCTCAGTTAAAGTTTGCAAAACAGCATTTGGAGAAGCCTGCGGAGTTTTGGGAGACTATAGTATGGTCAGATAAAAGCTAAATTGAACTTTTTGCAGTCATTCTACACACCATGTTTGAAAAAGAAATGGCACTGCCCAGCACCCCAAGAACACCATACCAAGAGTTAAGTTTGGGGGTGGAAGCATCATGGTTTGGGGCTGCTTTTCAGCAAGGGGTACTGGGAGACTTCAGGATAAATGTACCGGGACATTCTCGATAAAAATCTGCTGCCATCTCCCAGAAAGCTGAAAATAAAAAGAGGGTGGACATTTCAGCAAGACAATGCTCCCAAACACAAGGCCAAGGAAACGATGAAGTGGTTTCAAAGAAAGAAAATCAAGTTGCTATGATGAACGGCCCAGTCAATCACCTGACCTAAATCCCATAGAAAATCTATGGAGAGAACTGAAAAGTTCATAAAAGAGGCCCAAGGAAGCTTCAAGGTTTGAAGACCGTTTGTGT
Source organism: Clarias gariepinus (assembly GCF_024256425.1). Taxonomy (NCBI): domain Eukaryota; kingdom Metazoa; phylum Chordata; class Actinopteri; order Siluriformes; family Clariidae; genus Clarias; species Clarias gariepinus. Next base: position 14,554,616 of record NC_071107.1, read on the forward strand.
GGAGGAATGGGCCAGAATCACTCCTGAGCAATGCAGACGACTGGTCTCTCCATGCAAGAGGCGTCTAAAAGCTGTCATCAACAACAAAGGCTTTACTATGAAGTATTAAATAAAGTGTGTTCAATACTTATTCACTTTGTCATTTCACTTTATTTATTATGACTATACTTAAATGTTCAGATTTCTTTGTATGAATTCGGTATTTGGCTTAATGGCTACATCTGGTGGAAATTTGGTGTCAATACCTAAGCCCACTTAGAAATCCCCTTACCGATAAAAATGCTGATGTGTCAAATACTTATTTTCCCCGCTGTATGTACATGTGATTATTATTATTTTTTAAATAAATTTGAAAAGGTTCCAAACAAACTTCTTTCACGTTGAGATTATGGGGTATTGTTTGTAGGAATTTTGAGAAAAATAATGAATTGACTCCATTTTGTGAAAAAAGTGAAACACTGTAAATACTTTCCGTTTGCACATTATGTGACAATAAAATGCTGACAGTCAACTGACAACCTGAATGTACTGAGTGGCCAGGTTATCACATCAATGCATTGTTTGTCTTCCCTGCAAGAGAAAGTCCTGTCCCTAATGGAGAAGTTTTTACTGAATGGTTCGACCCTTTTGTCATCAATTAAAGAGCTCTTCTGGACAATATTGCAATTGTGGACAGAAATAATATCACGATGCCTTAAGTCTAAAATTGTGAATGTACATCCCAATCAAAATGAAAGGCATTCAAGAAAATATTAATATAATATAACTGTGTGATTTTTGGGGGCTTGGCATTGTATATTAAAGTGTAAGTAGTACATAATACTGTGCATGTAAACTAAGCATATGTTCTGCATACCAGTCATTTTTTCAATATTGTCAATCCATTGGTTTTTCATGGTCTCAAAATGTTCGTATGCTGCTTGGTTGCCAGGGTTCTTGAGCAAAATCCGTGCAGCAGAAGTAACCTGTGCAGGACGATAAAACAAATCCAACGAAAAAGTTGAGTCTTACACTAATAACATACAGCCAAAATCAGGCCCATTAACAGAGGACTGACGTTAGCATCAGCACCATGCTCAAAAACATGCCAGTTGTAGGTCAGACAATGTCACTGCTGTGTTGAGAAATAATACCTGGCACTGTATTGATGCCTTTCCATTAGTGGACAGAGTGGACAGCAACAGATGTTCTACAGTCACTGAGCATTTATGTAACTAGACACCTACACTGTGTACCTATGCGCTAGCTTAACCTGATCAAATGGCCAGTGTGTGTAGCAACTGTGTATATAAATGGTCTGTACACGTGAATAAAGTTATATAAAAACTTTGGCTGAGTCCCTGTCTTTGGCCAGTGATCAAAAATCAGACCTCTCACTCTCCCAATATATATACGCAGGACATAGAGTTCACATACACACACAAGTACACACACTTTGTCCCTGTAGTGACCATTACACATACCTGAGGTGTTAGCTCCCTGGCTGACTTTACTGTTGCCTGGATCCCTTCCACAGTGCTCTTATTGGCTGTCCCTACAGCAGCAGCTTTCTCTGCCGTGGCCCCCAGCCTGTTAGCATGGTTCTCAAAGTTGGACGCTCTTTCGTCGAAGACCTGCAGAAAAAAACAAGAAAAAAACATATGCATATCCAGTTTATATATACAATCCCAATTTATAGCCATCCACTACTGAGCAGTAAATTGATAACAAACTCTTTAGTGCTGTATGTCTAGGTAGTTAATGTGCATTTCACACACCTCGTCCCGGTTAGGGGCCTCAAGCGGAGCTGTAGCTGCCACAGCCAGAAGCTTGATGGGAGTTGTAGTATCACTAAACACATCTGAAACCTCCTGAGTCATTGCCTCCTGCATCCTTGTTTTTAAATCCTTAAAAACAGAATAATGTTTCAAATTATGTGACTCAGTAATGTATAAAATATGATGCAATGCAAATATAGATTTATTATGATTTATTATTTATGGATTTATTATTATAGGGTCAGGGTTAGCTCAGTGGTTAAACTCTTGGCCTACAGTTCAGAAGGTCCCAGGTTTAAACCCCACGACCCTGTTGGGTTCTTGATCAAGGCCCTTAACACTTGCCAACTGCTATCTGTATAATAAGATGAAAATGTAAGTCGCTCTGGGTAAGAAGGGCGTCTGTAAATGTAAATTTTTTAAAAGGGTGGAAGTGAAAATACTTGCCAGAAGATGGCGCTGTTAAATAACACATAGGGATTGTTTTACGCGGAATTGTTCTCCCAGGCTTACTCTTCAGGGATCGAAATCTATATCCGGATTCCATTAAGCTGCTTTGTGTCAATGTTTATTGTTAAAAGTGCTATACAATTAAAAATGAATTAGATCAGGCATCCAGAGGGCACCAGTGGCCAGATGTACTTTACTTGTGTATTTCTGCATGATCGCCCTGAAGCTCTTACATAGCCGGATTGACCTTTTGATTATTAAATTCCCATTCCTTCCTGGATTTTCTTACACAGTATAGATTATGACCGGGTTTAGTGTACTGATTTTATAATCATGTAGCATATGTAACTGCAGCATCTTTTCACTCAGGGCTAAATTCTGAATTCTGCCTTTGCTCTTCTTACTTTAAGAGCTTCAAGGAGCTGTGCAGCTACGAAGCGACCCTGAGGACTTTCTCCCTCTCCCCGAGCAGCCAGGTCACTGAGCTGCAGCATCAGCTGCTCCGCACGGTCACACTTCGCCAGCAGCTCCTGCCTGTACGGCCCTGGCAGAGAGTTGGCCAGCCTGCGCCCTTCTGCTATCAGCCCACGGAGAGCAGCCTGACCTAAACACAGACAGAAGTAGAGAGGAATACAGACAGGAAAAGACAGAGACAAAAAAAAATGCATCATCAGTGTACTGGTTGGACAGTAGGAGCTGCAAACATCAAAATCAAAACCAGTGTCCCCACCCCACAGGGGAAATTAAAGCCGTGCCAAATTATAATTATCCAAGTTACCGTGGTAACACGCTTCACAGGGATATAATTCAATTACTCAAAAGATTACAAACATAACAACAAAGGCTAATTTATTCTTTAAGCCTGCATAAGCAACACATCGGCACACCTGTATTCTTTCACTGAACACCAACGACAATGGATTTATTGCATATACCAGCGAAATCATGAACAGTCAATGTGGTGACCTTATGACCGGAGCACTGGTACTGTGTTAGGGCTCTGGGTTACTGATCAGAAGGTCGGTGGTTCAAACCCAGCTTCACCAAGATGCCACTGTTGGGCCCTGGACCAATGACCCTAAACACTGTCTATTTTGGGGGGGCCATATCATGGCTTTTGAAAAAGGAGAGTAAAATACAGTATAGAAAGGTGACATTTTAAACTGACATTTCACCAGATTTCAATCAAATGCCCTGTATCCCACTCCTTCACTGTTTACATCAGCAGTAGACAGATTTACTTCCCTGTTATCACATTTCAACATCCCTCATTACCAGTTTTTCGGAAAATAAGCTACTGTAATATTTTTGGTAGTTTGTATGCTAATATCCAGTACATTTAAACTTAAAGCTGATTGTGTGTCTGGTTCATATTAAACATTACCCAAAGATTTATATGCTAGGGGTTGATATGGTTACGTTATTTGTTGTAAACAATAAACGTCAAATTGTAAAGCTTTACAATTTAGAAATAAATCATAAAAAAAAATGCATAAGGCAAGACTTGAACAAATAAATATCTATTATAAGTCAGAGACTCAGACTTGGATCTACACAGATGGATATGTCACTTGATACGGCTTCAGGGTTTGTACACAGTGCCAAACGATCTGTCTCTTTCATTATAACACAGATGATCTGTCATTAGATAAACACAGACACCACAGCACATTGCATGGCCGTCAAATGGCACTCATTCCATTACACAAACACATGCTCTGTTTAACATCAAGACATGGAGTAATATTACATTTCCATCACAATGATCATTACTACTAGATTTTACTCATCTTTTTGGAAGGAGCGATTAACAGCAATGTAATAATGTTTCCGTCAGTGTATTTATATAACTAGAACATTCTGCATGTCACATTCTTCCTTTTATTAACCTTAGTCTTACTTTAGATTTTATTTTAAATTTAGAAACAAATGTGTTTTTTATCAAATATTCACAATGAAAAAGTTATGTTAAACCCTTGCAGGCAGGAAAAAAAGAACAGAACCTGCAGCATATGTTGATAAAAGTAGTGGCTTCATAGTGGATTGTGACTCCCTCATCATCTATTCTGCTTTATCTTCCGCTGTATTCAGGGTCATGGGGGGCCTGGAGCCTATTCCAGGAGATTTAGGGCACAAGGCGGGGTACACCCTGGACATGGTGCCAATCCATCACAGGGTACATACACACACTACAGGCAATTTGGGAACACCAATTAGCCTCATCTACAGGTTTTTGGACTGTGGGAAGAAACCCATCAAACACAGGGAGAACATCCAAACTAGATGCACACAGATGGGAATCGAGCCTGGCCGAGATCGAACCCAGACCCTGGAGATGCAAGGCGACAGTGCTAACCACTGAGCCACTGTGCCACCTTGGATTGTGACTACAAAAAAATTAATAGGTTCATTTTGGGAAGCGGAAAATCTTATGCTGCATCTGAATGAATGTCACATAATTCTCGAAACTCCAACCAGGAAAGATCAACGAAAACACGCCTGTAACTTCCAAATCACTTCACACTCCAAGTCTTGGGTTAGAATTCTAAACTAGGAGTCCCTTCCCCATTTACACAATGATGTTGATTCATTCATTCAATTTCACACATTCGATCTTAACTCCCTTGTTCATTTCTAAGCCTAGACCAACGAGCTTACCCACTCCACGGTCATCCACACTGGGGTTGTTGATCCAGCGCTGAGCCTGCTCCATTTTACCCTCCAGAGTCACAGCAGCTTTGGCTGGCCGCATGTTGGCTACGGCACGGTTAGTCTTGGCCTGCAGGTTCTGCAGAGCAGTGCCGATCTGTTTGGCCAGCAGTCTGGCCTCGGGAGTGTCGCCTTTACCTCTGAGGAATAGATTAATATGGCCCAGTTCAGGCAGTTAATATAAATCAGAGTGATAGACACTTGCTGAGTAAAAGAGCACAATAAATAAACGGAACTAAAGCAGAGTCAATATCAAGCCGATATTAAAGAAACATACTACATATACAGTAGTTAAAATCGTATCATGGTCGCATGACTATAGACAGTATTTTTCTCCAAATCGCTCGCTGACATCTTTAATAATATTCATAATTTTCATGGCTTGAATGACTTTGAATAACGTACTGTCTCCGAAGTTCAGAGAGTTTGGCAGTGAGACCAGCGATCTCACTAACAGAGCGCAAAATGTCATCTCTCTCCTTGGGGTCCTCACACAGATCAGCAATGCGCTTGGCTTCGGCTAACAGAGCTCGGATATTTTCCTCTCCTTCAGGACCGCCGTGAGGATCAGCCAGCCAGCTCTGCACAAACACAGAATGATCAAACAAAACCATGGCTCAAGCCTGCACCTGTACATTTTCACATCGTGCAGAGGTTGGTCAGTGGGCATGCATCCCTGAGTGAACTACACTGCTTGACCTTTGACTAAGATTTGTAGTACTGACAGTTCCAATATTATTACTGAATAATTTATACTAATTAATGGAAAACCTGCTTTAAATAAAAACCTGCTTTAAATAAATGAAAGCAGAGACATCAAAGGCTTAAGAACCAAATAAAAAAACATATAAAATATATGAGGGGCTTTTAAAGCAAACCAAGACTTTTGATTGTGTAGAATAGCAGAACAGTTTTGAGGATAACATCTGTCGTTATTTCCCTATATAATCCCCTGCTACACATTTGCACTTATCCCTGGGTTTCACTAGTGCTTGGATACCATCAAGGTAGAAAGTTTTCTCAATACGCCAGGGCCATGATTAAACTGCCTGCTTCATGCTTAAAACACTGGCCTCCCAGGAACTCCTTAAATGAGCCAAACAAGTGGGAATCACTTGGAGGAGGTCAGGACTGTACGGGTGATGTGGGAATAACTCCTGCATCAGACCTGTTTTTTTAATGTGCAGGTGGTGTTAGTGAATGGTTGTTTGTACAGGTCCCACACATACATACTGTACGTCTCTTCCACAAGTTGGTGACACGTTATCTGTTGATTTTCAAGAACCTGGCATTCTACTCATTGTATATTCAAAGGAACGACAGCAGTGGGCTCCGAGCCACCTCGACCGTCAGATGTTCAGGCTTCTTTCAAATATTTTCACCATTGTAATGCAGCTAAGAGTCTCATCATTTGCTGTGTTTAAAGTCTCTTGTAAATGTTAATTAATTGCATGACTTTATGGATAAGAAGAGTCATCACAGGTCCCGGTTTGACTTGAACACCCCTCGATATACAAACGAAAAAGACCGTAACATGATGTTATACAGGTATAAAGCAGATATCGTGATAAAAAAGCATGAAAATGGTTAATAATATACAGTATGTGCAATTCTCGGGTGGTTAAACTCCATATTATGGCAAGTAGATACGATTAATATTTGCCACATGCACAATACAGTACAATTTTCCAGCTGGTTTGCAAGCTAGGGTCAGACCACAGCGTTTTAATACAGTGCACCTTGATCAAGAGCCCAGCAAGTCTGACTTCCTGTCAGATCGCAAACAAAGGGTCAGGGTGGGCCCCTATATCTCCTCAGCCATCAGCGTCAGTACTGTCCTGGGGTGTGAACGCAGCTGAACTGGCAAAGAAGGCTCAGCAGAGACTTTATTTCCTGAGAGTCCTTCTACCGCTGTTCCATTGAGAGCATCCTGTGCTACTGCCTCTGCGTGTGGTTTTCTAGCTGTACATCAGCGCAGAAGAAATCACTTCAAAGGATGGTAGAGACTGCTCAGGAGATTATCAGCTGTTGTCTACCCTCTCTGGATGAACTGCACAACTCTCGCAGCCTCAGGAGAGCGGAAAACATCCTAAAAGACTCCTCACACCCTGCTCATGATCTGTTTGAACTGCTGCCATCAGGCAAACGATACAGGAGTATTAAAACAAGGGCAAACAGACTAAATAACAGTTTTTACCCTGTTGCCATCAGGGCATTGAATGATATTCAATTTTTTTCACATACATCTCATCATAATTTTATGCGCAATAAGGACTTTTGTGCAATAGTATCTTATGCAGTTTTATGCAGATTGAGTTTGATACTATATTTTGGTATTAGGTATTTATTTTATTTATCTATTTTTTCCCCTTATTATATATTTGTTTTTATTTGTTTGCATGTCTCTCTGAGGCAGGGATTTCACCTAATTTCGTTGTACTTGTTACAATGACAATAAAGATATTCTGATTCTGAAGTTTTACGTATACAGTATGTGACAAGTGTCAGCTTTGCAGTGCTAGAAAGACCCAGCAACCTTGATCAGCAATCTAGAGCATCAAACCTTAAGCTTTTACTGTTGCGAATGTCCCAAACAGGAAGTGACACCCAGTAATCTGAGTAAGATAAAAACTATAAGTCATATTTATCTTTTATATGGGACAGCTGGAGTCACGAATCTCCCCAGTTTTCCCATCTTCCCTTTTAGCATATCGCCTGCTGCATATTGTTTTATATATATATATATATATATATATATATATATATATAAATCTGGGAGAGCACAGAGCACAGAGCACACCCAAAACTCCACACTGCAAGTAACCTGATGTGGAAATCAAGCCAGGAGCTGTGAGGTCACAAAGCTACTGTACCCAGTGCACCACTATGTCACCATAAGAAGAATATTGATGTGTGGCTGGTAGACCATCTTACCTGAGCAGCATCGATCCGCTTAGCAATAGCCAGCTTAGCGTTGCTCAGAGCCTCCAGTTTGCGAGCAGCATTCTCCACTTTCCCCACTAGGATGTCCAAACCCTGCACCACCTGCTGAGCCTTTTGCATGCCCATGGGCGTAGGCCCCTGACCTCTGCAAAATCCCAGTACATAAGATACGTTTATGGCAAATACACAATAATAAAGAATATATTGTAAATGAACTAATAGTTAAACAAATGAAATAAACATTTCTAGAAACAGTATGGTTGAAACATGATTACGATGACCTTTATAGATTTCCCTAACAAGCAAGGCAGTGGCAAAGAGTGGAAAGGGAAAGGACGAACCTGGACTTATGATAAAAATTTCTCATGAATGATGGTGTAAAACTGATTGACTGAGTAAAATGATAAGATTCTTAGCTGCAGTTAAACATTTTAAAGACAGCTTTATGTCCGTAAATGAAGTTCACAGCCAAGGGGGCTCGGAGCCCACTGCAGTCGTTCCCTTGACCATTCAGCAAGTGAAACGGCTGACCCTTGAAAATCGACAGATAACTTGTCACCAACTTGTGGAAGAGACGCAAGCAAGGGTCCTAAACATCTACAGTATCTCAAACACCACTTGTACATTACACTGACTCGACTGGGTTATTGCCACATCTCCCGTGCAGGCCTGACTTCGATCCAAGCCATCACTACGAGTTTGGATCATTAAAGGAGTTCCTGGAAGGCCACTGTTAAAGGCTGTGATTCAGAAAATTATTCAGTATGTTTTTACTCTCATAAATGTGATCTGTTATTCTGCACAATCAGAAGTCCCTGAACACCCCTTGTAGACGTAAAGAGAAAAGTCAAAAGTACTGAAGTTATTACCAAAGTCTTACTTTCAAGTACTTTTTCTTGCTTTTTGACTAAACCCTTTGCTGGCTGAAGGCAGTGAGCTAAATCAGTGGCTAATTAACCAAGGTCAAGACTTTAATGTACTTTAATGTACTCAGTCTCTCTAATAAAACCAGATCCTATCTTATATTCTGAGAGCAATTATCTTCATTTTCGTCCGCCCTGAAAACACCGTTCCTCTTACAATTCCTCCTCAATCCGACATCAGCTCTCCTTTTCTAGTGTAGTCAAAAGTTCTAGAACTTTTGACGATTACAGTATTCACATACACAGCATAATGGCTAATACAAGAAAGCCAAGAATGACATCATCTACTAAACTATGAACTATAACTGAAACCCTGGAAAATAAAATATAAATTGAATTTAATAATCGATATTAGAAGTATAATGTAGTTATTCGTTTGGGGGTTTGCTCTCACCTGGCTCTCATGTCCGACACCTGATCAGTCATCTGTCCCAAAGTCTTCGTCGTTCCCAGGATATCTCTCCTCTCCTTCCCAGCACAAAGCTCTCCCACTTTTCCGGCCTCGTCCAAAATCTGGCGCAGAGCATGCTCACCTGCTGCCCCTACACACACAGACACACACACACACACACACACACACACAAGCACATACATACATACATGACTCAGTGAACACACAGACTAACACTACTACATGATGTTCTACATACGTAAAATGGAGGAAACAATACATTTTCTTAATCTGATTGAGTTTATTGTAATCCACAAGAACTAGTTTACGTATTGGGTTTCAAATTTTCACACAATATGATATGCAGTTACTGTACAGTACATGCTTAGGTAAGTGCATTGTAAAGTGTCTCTGTCATACCTAATGGAAGTCATGGTAAAGAAACTGAGAGTTTAACACATAAGTGAATACTCATGCTATCAAGCATTTCCATCCAATCTGCACACAAGTCCCCCCCTCCCCCCAATATTCCATAGATCCATGATATTCCAGTCCAGTCTATTTTAGCTCGAAATAGTGGAAAGGTTCAGTGGGGGGTGAATACTTCTACAAGACACAGTACATAATCCCCAAGGTCAATCTGTTCACACTTGAGGTTCTTTTGTGTTGGTCTGCTCACATACAGTACCTGGTAGGCCATTAGGATCTTTGAGCCAGGCTTTAGCCTGATTCATCTTCGCCTCAATCAATGCCAGCGATCTCTTCATTGCTTCTGTGTCCTATAGAGAGTGAGAGAAGAAACAATACAAAATTTCAGAATTTTACCAGTCGATATAGTTATAATTACAAACAACTAACTGGGCCATGGTTGTTTCACGGAAAAATAACTTTGTGGTTCTTGTTGGCCCACACCTACACACACTTATATACACTTACTGTATATACATAGGTGAAGGGGCTTACATAATCAGCACTTTACAATTCATTGCACCCACTCATACATTTAGAGGAAATTTCAAGCTTGTCTGGCTCACTGCCTCCGCCTGTGTGTCGGTGTCTCTCTGCCACACGGAACAGTCTGAATCATTTGCACTTAGGGATGTGTAGCAACTTCACAGGAAGCAGTGAAATTTGGGTTGTCAGATCTATGATAAGGTGTGAAGCACCAGCAAGACATAACAAGCTATGCTCAATGTGCAAAATGAACCCAGTGCTAAATCATTTCGAATTTATAAAGTAGAAGAGGACAGGTTATTAATTAATCATAGACTGATGAAAGTGCTAAAAAAGAACAACACTATAAACACTGTACGACGCAGCGAGGTCTTGCAAATTTTGAAGCAAAGTGATACAGTAGAAGCCACACAGATGTGTTTCCATTCAGTCAGAATCCAATCCAACCTCCCCTTCCTCTCCTGTGCCTTATTCCCGTGTATCTAATAACAGCTGCATTCAAACCCATAGAGTGATGAGATCACATTAATTGTAAGCTGATGACTCATTTCCGTTTGCCTGCATGGTTATTAGGAGTCAGTTTCGACTCAGGGTGCATTCAGGAACTGCAAGAATGGAGAAGATCAATGCCTTAAGCATTAGTACCAACACAAGGCTTCATTAAACACAGCCTCGAGCATGCACATCACACCACACTGTAAACAGCGACGATGATAATGTGGTTAAGAAACTCATGAGAATGAGGATCGCTTTAGAAGCCAAATCTGATGTGCAACACCCTGCATGTACACACACAAACACACACACACACACACACACACAAGCTATGTCTATAATATACCAAGCTAAACATTGTGACATTCAGAAGAGGACACCTAATCAAAGTTTTATGATGTGATCACAGAACACTTTGAACACCCACTCACTGAATAAGCAATGCAACTCTCCTACAGCGATGACAGATATATAAAAGTCACGTGTTTATCCATCAGTTATGAAGAGTGTGTGCTTGAAAACGAACAAGATATTAGTACAGATAAGGCAGCACGTATTCTATTAAACTACCTGAAATTTTACATGTCTAGCTTGTGTATGTAATGTACATAATGCATTTTTTTTCTCTCCAAATTTATGAACGTTATATAAAAGAAATTACAATACATGGCTAATTTATTATATAAAAGCTTGAAAATTATGGGGGCTTTTTTCAACCTGTTTAAATGCATAAATCAATTTTCTTCTTCTTTTAAACATCCGCATCTTTTTAAAATTGTTTCAGATTTGCTAAGGGTCATGATGTTTTAAGAGAAAAAGGTGGTCATTTGAAAAAATAAATCATATTCTTGCACAGTTCTGCCCAGAAACCGCCATTTTAATTTGACTATAGCAAACTTGGGAGGCACAGTGGCTTAGTGGCTAGCACTGTTGCCTTGGACCTTCAGGGTCGGGGTTTGATTCCCACCTCGGTTCTCTGTGCTTTGAGATTGCATGATGTCTCTCTGCTTGACCGGTTTCTTCCAGGTACTCCGGTTTCCTCCAACAGTCCAGAGACATGCCAGTTAGGCTAATTGGCGCTCCCAAATTGTGCATAGTGTGTGAATGACAAACGGGCATCGAGCTGGCAAGCCGACCGCTTAAGTAACTGCCACAGAAATGACGGATATACCTCCACAGTAGGGAGAATCCATCGCCTGATGTGCCAGACTAAAATACCAAAAAAATATATAGAGCAAACTAAAGGTGTGAGTTGAACATTAGACACCTATAATATGACAAAAAAAAACAAGATTTACTCTGTTGGTAGCTCTTAATAAAACCACCAAATTATGGATTATCTTCAAAGTTGTATGTGACATTTCACATCGGACAGATTTCTAAATGATGAACAAGTTTATGGTTTGTGCCTCAACTACATGCTGAGGTGGTGAGTGTTGCTATTTTTTAAGTTACTTTAAGGTTACTACGTGGTCAGGATGTACTAAAGTTTCTGTGAATTGTTCACCACTGCGGCTAATATGGAAATCTAGACCCGAGAGAAAGCCGGCGCATGGCAATAGGGTGTTTATACAGAGCAAGGAGGTTTGCTAGGCTGCTAATAGCTGCTCCATACAAGACCCCTCTCCCTAGTGATTTTCTCCCAAAGGGGAAATTGAAAAAAGTAAGGGATTTTAATATTTTAACCTGTTTAATGATGTAAAAGTTAAAACATAAAGTTGAATCTAATGACCCTTCTTTTTTTAAAAGAGCTTATGGAGAGTGAGTTAGCCATAGTAGCTAATTGCTCACAACAAAACTAGCTCCTTTTTTTGGTGCTTTAAAATAGTGAGAACACTGCTAAACTAAACGAATAACACAGAAAATGAAAATAATATTACTCATGAAAACTAAAAACACATTTTGAGCACAGATTAGGAGCATTACATGAGAACCGTGTGTGTAAACAGTATATCCATTGAGTTTAGTTGTACAAGTGGAGTATCTCAGCTGCTGTAGCTTAAGGTAGAGCAAGTTTGTCAGGAGAAACAGCATTCTTTTAAGGAAGCGCAAATGGTATAAAGATCTCACATAGACAGGAAGTAAGACAACAACAAGTGACAAGACAAATTAAAAAGGGAGACAGGTTAATAAGGTGAGACTCGATGGGAGACGGCAGCAGACAGAGCATGAAAGAGACAATAATGAAACAGTGCAGAACACCAACATATAGAATGTTGGTTCTGTCTTGATTCTTTTCTTACTATGCAATCACATGTCCTGTGAGTTTACACATACAGTATACTGCAAACACACACAGATACACATACAGAGTATGCAAGTGCATGGAAGTCTTATTCACTGCATGCTAGAACATCAAACAGTGGGGAAGAGGAAGCCTTACCTTCTACAAAGAGGAAAAGAATGGAAGAGTACAGAAAAAAAGAGAATAAAAAGAAAGAAAAGCCAGTGTTTAAAGCCATTACATCAGGGGGAAGAGAAAATCAGAGGTGGCACAACTAATTAACACGTGCTTCAGGAAGTTCTCAAGTAATAAATGTGCATGAGGAAAACTAAATACACATGCGAAAAGAGGGGAAAGTCAAACACAGATAGGTAAAGCTGTACTGTACTTTCATTTACTTATTTAGGATTGTGATTTCTGGACCATAACCAATTACCAAGCATTTTTAAAATGCAACAATAACTGGCTGTTATAATCTGGCATTGGTGTTTAGAAAAAACTACACTGTTATTTATTATACAGCTGCAGCATTCTAACACTGACTGTAAAGAGAGTATGGAATATGCCTGATAATTACATTTGTATTAATTATGACAATGTTTATTCTGAGAAACACTACCAAGCATTTGCTAAATCCTTATAAACAGTAGGCTGGAAGAAAATAAGAGAGAGAGAGAGAGAGAGAGAGAGAGAAAGAGAGAGAGAGAGAGAGAGAGAGAATGAAGCTTTTGTTTGTGCAGCTTGTGTTTTTACATTCATAGGAAACCCTTGTTTAATTCTTTTTTTTAATAAATTGGAATAAAATTATAAATACTTTGTTGGCCCAGGCATCTTCATCCCAGGATGTGAGCTGCAGGACTCGGATGATCTCGTTAATCTCGGCACTCATCTTCTCAAAGGTGTAGTTCCTGTTCTTCATGGCTTCCTCAACGCCATGGCTCTTGGCACACTTGGTGGTCACAAAAATTTTTACAGCTGCAAAACAGCAGACAATATGCATAGTTTCAGGTCTGATTTAAACTTTTCATTGTACTTTTTACTTTTCAATATGAATTATTACATGAATATTTCAATGGAGAGACACAGAACTAAGCATGGACTGCAGTGAGAAGAGATTTGTGTCAGCTGGCTTAAATCCAAACACTTGTAATTAGATGTTGTAAACAGAAGTTAACAATAATTTGCTTATTTATCACTTGATTACTTTCATCTTTTATGAACTGGAAACATTTACCTAAATGCTTTTTGAATTAAAATCCTATACATACTGTAACAGCTCAGGACAGAAATGAATTTTTTTTTTTAATGTTTTAAAAAAGAAATCTAAATTCAGCTATATTCAGTCTGTTAATTTCGTTAACACACTGTGAGCCGAGGGTTCAATTCCCGTCTCAGGTCTGTGTGCATAAATGTTTGAATGTTTGCCTGTTGTGTGTGTGTGTGTGGGGCCCTGTGATGGATTGGCAACCTGTCCAGGGTGCATCGTGCCTCATGCCCAAAGTAAACTGCACAAATTGTACCTGACACTAAAGAGTACTCGAACACCAAATACTAACTTTGTTACGTTAAATACTGTTTCCTTTTTTTTTTTTTTTAGCTCTACAGATTCTCATAATGCGATATCTCAAGAATGAGCATTACGATCTTAGTAGAACCTCTCTGGCATTATGATTGCAAGAAATAAACTATTAAGACTTTAAAACTGATTTGAACAAGGCCAAGGTCATATTATGGAGAAAAGTCACCACAGAAGAATAAATCTGTATTCACTCGGCATGCATGGACTTATCAGACCATGATTCTTATTGGCTCTCAGCTTTTCTAAATAAACTAAAACTAAAGACAGACTGGGAAAACGGCTAGCTCCTTGCTATGCATATGCGGTTAAATCACTACAACATCATTATTGCTATATCACAGGGGTGATTCTAGGATCTTGAGCCACATTTGGGGGCTCGGGCCATAATGAGACTTTAACATGTATAGTGTTTTGCTATCAATACTGGTATAATAGTTAATTAGTAGTTAATTAACAGCAATATATTAATAGAAATACACTCTTTTTCGCTCACTATAACATGTATACATGTAACATGTGGCTGGTGGCTCAGCTCTTTCTCACTCGCACCTGATATGAGCACAGGCAGAAGCTCCTTCACCGTGTTCATAGAGTTGACCAACATCATACGGTGCTCCTGATGTGTCAGCTCCTGTTGCCGCTCATCGATCATCTTTGCCATCTTCGTCATACCTAGAATGGGGAGCTTTGTTAATAAGCAGGGCTCAGAAATGTCCCTTGTCTTATATAGAAATATAGAAATCTTACCCACATTACCCTCTACCACTGGAAAAAAAAAAGATTAATCCTTGAATACACTATATGGACAAAAGTATTTGGCCAAACCTGCAATGACATTGTATCCAAAAACATATACTTATGTACAAAGTTGATATATAACATATACAATATGGAGCTGGTTCCCCTTTGCAGCTATAATAGCACCCACTCCTCTTGGAATGCTGTCCAGAAGAGTTTGGAATGTTTCTGTGGGAATTCGAGCCCATTCACGCTGTAGAGCATTTATGAGGCCAGGCATTGAGGTTGGACAAGAAGGCCTGTATTGCAATCTCCATTCCAGTTCATTCCAAAGGTGCTCGATGAAGTTGAGGTCAGGGATCTGTGCAGGCTAGTCAAGTTCTTGCACACCGAACTAATCAAACCATGTCTTTATAGTCCTTGCTTTGTGCACTGGACCACAGTCGTGTTGGAATAGAAAACAGGCCTTAAGATTGCCCTTCACTAGGGATAAGGGGCGTGGTTAAAACACCTAAATTCAATAATTAACAGGTTTAGCCAAATACATTTGTCCATATTGTGTATCTGTCTACAGATATTTTTTATCAAATTTACTCACAACATTCATTTTAAATTTTTTTAAATAAGGATTACTAGAACAAAGCACTGCCCCATGGTCTGAAACCTCTCTTAGAAACATCTTAGAAACCTCTGTTACAAAATTATCAAAACAACATCCAAAGGACAGAAAAAAGAAAAGCACCTGGCCCAAGATTTTTAGTATACGTGACCAAGTCCTCCATGCTCTCTACCACTTCGGCTACTGTCAAGTACTCCAAGATGCCTTTACAGACACGGATGATCTTACGCACCTGAAAGGGAAAATCAGATAAATGATTTTCTGATTAGTCAGAATATCTTAATTCATTTTCTATAATAGCACAGCTCTGGCAGTATTTCTGGCTACCAGGCAAATCATGATTTTTAATTCACAGAGATGCATGGTAGATTTTCCACATAATAAACTCAATTATAAAAAGACTTAAGTTGGCTGTAAAAGGCAATTTAATTAAGAAAACAGTTTAATCATTGATAAGATTAAGTTTTCTGCATGGAGACGTCTAACATTTATATAAGGAGTCTGAGGTTTAATCAGTGCTTTTTCTCCCATTTTCTCCCCAATTTGATCATCTGTCGATTCCTACCCACCAGCCAGCTGTCCACTATCATACAACAGAAACTAACCAGGAGGGTGAAGGATAACACATGCTTCCTCTGAGACATATGAAGCAAGCCAGTCATGTCTTTTAGTGTAACACACTCAAGTGCTATTTTCTACACATCTTCCGCACACATGACCAAACCAGTTCACATGACATGCTGTCATTGAAGATTCACAAAGGTCACTTTGACAGAATAGGAATGGGCTGCAAAGGAAAATGCAATGGGTAACTCTATTATTTCTAACTCTTATTCAAGAAACATAATAATAATAATAATAATAATAATTGAGTTTGTATGCTCTCCCCGTGCATGGTGGGTTTCCTTCCAGTACTCCAGTTTCATCAGACAATCCAAAGACATGCAGATTAGACTAATTAGCATTCCCAAATTTTCAGCAGTGCGTATGAAGCCCGCAATAATTATTAAGTATCAATTATTAATCACATATTTTGCCTTGTAATAAATAGTCCTATGATGAGTACTGCTCCTACTTCTAAAATGATCTATGCTGATAAAAGAAACAATGTGCACGTATGGGGGCCCTTAAAGTCTGAATCAAAGTAACAGCTTCAAAACAATGCAATAAAAATAACTGATAAGGTGTAATTATCAGCATCCTAGGAACATAGACATATTGCACTTGGCAGAAATTTTATATGGTTTTGTTGTCCTTACAAGCTGTAAACGCTTTTCTTGGAAATTCTGAGAGTTCACAAACGGCACAGAATTACAAGTACATGTCTTCAAGTCATCACAATCAGCTATACACATTTTAAGGGTTACTGTGATTCTTACCGAACCAATGTCATGAAATTTGGAGGGTGTCTTAAAGGGGCATAAATATTGTACTGTACAACAAACATGAAAATCAATAAATCTATGGAAAACATAGTGAGAACCAATTCCTACGTTTATTAAACAGTCTTCAATTTACTTTTGGACCACACCCTCATGCTATGCATGAACCAATACATGGAGCCTTGAATAGAGCTGTGAGGTGCGAGTCCAAAGTGCTTAACACTACCTCAACATGCTGCCTAGATAGTATACTATTTATCCACCCTATTTAATCCATCACAGGGCGCACACATACAGTACGTACACACTCATTCACACACTATGAAAATTTGGGAATGCCAAATAGCCTGATCTGCATGTCTTTGGACTGTGGGAGGAAACTGTAGTTTTCAGTAATAGTATTATAGTTATATGTATATTTTCTTTTTTTAGTAAGTTGGCTCTTTAGTTAGAAGCCAAATGTAAAACACAGAGCCACCATCTGGCCTATTGGGAACATTTCGCTTGCCTGAGGAGTGGGGACATCCGTGAGTAAAAAGAAATATATAAGCTTGGGGTAAAGGGGCTACACCAAAAATAAACAATTAATAGCTAACTGATAATTAAAACGTGAATCCTTTAATTAAGGTTGCTTTGAAATATTAAGTGGTGCAGATCTGTATTATGCAGAATTCTAAATTGCAGGCCTGTTTCAAAAGACTTAATCAATGCTTTAAACTGAACACTTCTCAGCTGATTGAGTGGCTTTTCACAAATCAGTCACTAATGGCAATTCATGTATAAAAGAATCTTAATGACACTTAAATATCTTCAAACTATTGCATAATAGAAATAAAAGGAATAATTACATAGTTTATAATATACAGACTACTGTTTACCAACATAAACTGGGGTGGACATAGAACTCGTACCTCTGCCTCATCAAAGGTAAGTAGCAGGTCTGAGGTGCCCGACAGGATGCCACGGGAGCCATCGATAAGGTAATCCCGAGCCGGAACAGAATACGGGTCTGTCTTCAGCATCCGAGCTGCTTCTACCAGTTTGGCGCAAGCATTCTCCACCCTGGCAATGAGAGCGAGAGAGAGACAGAGAGAGAGAGAGAGAAAGAGAGAAAGAGAGAGAGAGAGAGAGAGAGAGAGAGAAAGAGAGAGAGAGAGAGAGAGAGAGAGAAAGAGAGAGAGAGAGAGAGAGAGATACTCCAATATAATTTATAGCAAATAAACATTTAATTAAAATAATGCAATATGAGGTGTAACAAATATAGAAAGCCAAGAATCCTAACAGACAGCAGCAATGTCATTATTGTACACTATGTCAAATTGTTGATTATACCATCACATGATGTCACTGCTAAGTGCTTATAACCCCAAAGGGCATTAACTGGACCAAATAAGCATCATAGCTATCTATTCTTAGGACTCAATGCTTGTGCTGAGAACAGTTTTCCACAAGGGCACCTTTCTGACTGTAGATTCTGACTGTAATCTACATCAATAAAATAACACTTTTGATTGTTCCAAGGCGAAAACTACAAATAAAAGATTTTTTTTTTAAATTATAAACTACAAGCCTGTAGCAGGGGTTAAGTAGAAAATGGACATTGGCTAGTCTCTTTTCTATATTGTAGGATAAAGGATGTACAGCCTCTTGCAGTATGACACCAGGCACTTAATCAATCTCATAGTCAATAAGAAAGACCTTGTACCTTGGGGGAATAATATGATTGCAAATGGCTATCAGTTCTAATTTTCCCAAAAGTTTGGACAAACACTAGGAAAAACTGTTTTATGAACTTTATTATTGCCACCATAAGATAATGGAATTAGAAGGGATTAGCCAAGAGTGCCCAAGACTGTAGTTTTCAAAGTAATACAGAAAATGAAATATAATAATAACAATAATAATAATAATACACATACAGTATCCGGTACAGTTAATTGATAATGTATGACTTTAAGCAGGACTATTTGGGCTCTAGTTTAAAGATGGTTAACCAGATAGTGTAATGCAATTTTTTGTGTTTAGAAATGTTGAAATTGAAGATCAATTTTCTGCCCTTCTTCAGGTAGCAGTTTTGTGCATGCTTGTGCAGGATGCTTTGGGCTGGTGACCCACAATGGGGTCAAAAACTAAGATCTTGATCTTCTAACTCTGGGGAATGATCCTAACCTGCCGGATGGATGGATGGATGGATGGATGGATGGATGGATGGATACCTTAGTGATCTTAAAGGAAATTCCTGATATCAATAGAGCAGCCATAGAGACAGTAACACAAAGACAGGTTGTAGGTTGCACATCGTATATCTTACATATAGTCTGTACACATAGGGCAATGTGACTAACCAAAAGTTACTAGTGCAATGAAAATCTTAGAGCATTGCAAGATATATAAGGAGTATACAGTTAAGCATATAAATCAAAAATCAAAAGTAAAAAAAAAGGTTAATTGCAGTTCAGTCATGATGTGGAATTCTATATAAAAGACTAGATACAGTAGATTGTGTGCTTGCTAAAACATCAGACCATGTTCTGACAAAAGCCTGGCTGCATACAAAATTTAATAGTCAGCTGCTGTCCCACATCCTAGTTTCAAAGCTACTATAAAGTTACTTGGTGTTCCTTCCCTTAAATGGGCACTTGTCAGGGAATGCCAAGAAAATCTATCTATTACGTGTAGTACAAATGAAAGGATATTGCGTCTAGTATGTGCGAAAAGATACAGCTGGGCAAAGATAGATGATAGACAAAACATCGAAAGTGCATGGGTGCGAATTCTTTACATTTGACAGAAGATTAGCAGAAGCTTAAAGAAAATCTCACTTCTGAACATTGTCCCTGAAGCATACGCTTCATGCAAAGCGGGGGCGGGTTTTCATTGTATTTAAAACTGTGTACAAATCTGGAAATGTTAAAATGTTCTGTATTTGTCCATGTTCTTCTCACTATATACATATAGTGAAGTAGTGGTTAGTACTGTGGTTCCTTGCACCTCCAAGATTGAGGAATTAATTTCCAACTTGGGTCATTGTGTGTGGAGTTTGCATGTTCACCCTGTGTTTGGTTTCCCTCCCACAGTCAAAAGACATGCAGATTCCATGATAAGCGGTATATAAGATGCATGAAAGAACTATTAAACCAGTATAAGAAAGTTTATTAATGGTCTTATTATAGTATCCTCTTGCAAAGGTAGAGATGTGTTAATAGAGAGAGTTCTCTTTTGTGAGGTCTTACCATACTCAGTAAAAGGGCAGGAGGGCAGTGATGACATGTGTACCAGTATGAAAACCTCTCGTCAGAGTCGTGTGAAACTGGAGGTCCTCATTTACTCATGCACCTCCTGGTGTGAAATACATATCAGTGACCACCACAAAGCCTATATATAGAGAAGTGCACATTCCTTGTCACCAACCACGTGTCTGCTGATGGATGAGATCTGAGCCAGCTTGTGTTTATGGTGCCAAATGTGTCAGCCTGGGCTTTTCTGAATCCCATTGGACCCTCTGCTGCATTTTAGGGAAACCCTATACTCACCCTTTGTACGCTGTGTCCGTGCACACATGCAGAAGACTAAGCATGTTGTTCCTAAACAACATGCACTTAAAATGTCCAAGCTTTTCTCTTTTTAGGTGACTTTTTTCAAGCTGTTGGAGTCGTTACTTACTTTATTACTACTTATATTCATCTTTATATTCAAAATGCATGTCTGTTAATTATTCAGAGTAGACAAGTAAATAAGAGCCATTAGAAATTACAGACTACAATACGGCTCCTCTAAAAGCTAATGCTAGCTGCCTAGAGATGAGAAAAGGACCAGCCATGAGTAGGATTATTGAAATAACGCTCTCTAGCCTTGTCCACATCTATCCTGATGATTGAATCTAGATGTCAGAATGTTTTTAAGTAGACGTAATACTGTTCTGGAACACTTTAGTAAGAAGTATAATAAGAGTATTCACAAGAGGATACAAGAAAATACGAAGCACTTTGTTGTATCGGTTGTACGCTCTGGGATATGAGGGCACTGCGTTAACCCTGTCACATACGTACACAGCTTCTACACCAGCTAAAATAGCAGTTACATAATAAGTATTAATAGTCCTTCACTGGAGTATCTGAGCACCCGAGAATGAGTTGAGTTAAAATGCAAGTACTTTTTAAGTTATATTATAGTGCCTTTTTTATTCAACAACAATAAAAAAAGAATAACCCAGAAGTTAACATAGCTAATATTCTAAAGCGGAAAAAGTGGAACTATCAAGAGAAACCTAAGAGATTTACAGGATGCCTGCCACCTCCATGGTTTATTCTACTCAACTTTGGGTAATATAGTACTGGTAAGAATTTATTTACCCCTATGTTTACCCCTGTTAATTACACTCAAGGTCGGTCGTTAACTGTCGGGCGCCAGCTCGCCAGCCAACGGGGTGGCAAGTTACTTCCGCCAGGTACGGAAGGATATGTGTTGGTGGGTCAAAATAACTGGTTAAATTAACAAACAAACAAAACATAATTTTTAGATAATAAATCCTGTTTGTGGAATCACACATGGGTTTGTGCTGTTGTGATAGATGCCAAACATATCAGAGCCATGCTGATAATCATTACAACAGCATATCCTCTCATGTGATATTTCTAAATTAATGCTCTTGAATGGCCGTACAAATATTGTTTTAGGATGGCAGATAGTAGTAGGAGATACAGGGGTATAAATACTAAGTAGTCTGCAGGTAAAGCTTTTTAAATACTGTTTCTATTCGAGGTCTAACCCGCTAAACATATGTACTGTATAACCATACTGTATAATGGGCGGATTTTTAATCCTTTTATTAGTTGGCTATTCGAATAGGTTGTACTATGGTATGTTTTTATGACTGGAGGATCAATAAATGGGATCTTTCCATGATTTTCCTTACAATCATAACATCACAAGACCAGTAATGAAGAAAAAGTTTGATGAAGCCCATGCAAATAGGAAAGCTATAATTGAATCTGATTTTAAAATGCATGTGTGGAGGCTTACAGTATATTCCAAAATTGCAGTAGAGAATAAACCTGTTTCCTCCAAAACCTAATTAAAGGCTGCAACTGGCCTATATGCACAGTCTACCAAACACCCACAGTTGGCTAGTGTCAATCTGATTACCAGGAAAGAGAGAAATGTCATCACTCCCCCTCAAAGAGCAGGACCAATTATGCTTTCTTGTATTCCCAGTGTGACATGAAAGTGGATGGTTGTGGAATAGAACGTACTGTAAAATGTTATATAATTAAGAATATAGAATACATTTCATTTCATACTCTACTTTAAAGCCAAAATGATTCTGACAATTCTTTTTCTGTTCATGTCAGAATCATTAAAGCATTAAAGTACAGTATGAAATGAAATGTATTCCATATATATTCGGGTTTTAAACACTGTTACACTACTACCAATGAATATACATTCTGACTGTTAAAATCCACGTTGCTTATTGTAAAGTCTACATTGTCCACAATTATATATATTGTTGCTGTAAGGTAAGGGAGATAAACTATATAAACAAATGTATTTTCCAAACCTTTTAATTATCAGATTCAGGTGTTTCAATCAGGCCCCTAATCCCCAGTTTAGGGCAATGTTAATGCTTCAGCATACCAAGACAATGCTACACTTCAAACTTTGTGGAAATAGGTTTGGAAAGGCACTTTTTCATTCCAACATGACTGTGCCCCAGTGCACGAAGCAAGGACTATAAAGACATGGTTTGATGAGTCCGATGTGAAAGAACTTGACTGGGCCACACAGAGCCCTGACTTCAATCCGATTTCAATGGAGATTGCAAGCCGGGCCTTCACGTCCAACATCAGTGCCTGACCTCATAAATCTTCTACAGAATGAAGGATTTCTACAAAAACTCCCCCAAAATGTTCTGGACAGCCTTTCAAGAAGAATGAAAGCTCTTATAGCCGCAAGAAAGGGACCAACTCCATAATGAAGTATATACACTGCATTTGGATACAATGTCATTGCAGGTTTGGTCAAATACTTTTGTCCATATAGTGGACAGGGGCAGTGGTGGCTCAATGTGTTCAGGCTCTGAGTTACTGATTAGAAGGTCGGCGGTTCAAGCCCTAGCACTGCCAGGTTGCCGCTGTTGGGCCCTTGAGCTAGGTCGTTAATAGCTGACCCTGTGCTCTGACCCCCGCCTACCATCAAAAAGCTGGGATATGCGGAGTATAAAGAATTTTAGTGTATAGTAAAATACATGTAACAAATAAAGCCTGAACTTAACTTAGTGTACAGTCAGCCACAATGTGCATTTAAATAGTGTATTTGAACACAGTAAACCTTACTACAGTACATATTTTGGGAAAATACATTTAAAACATGATAAAACAATGCTGGAAAGTTTCTTTGAAGTCTGAATCACCAGGGCATGCATGATAGGCAGCTTTATAGAGCACTTTTCTATTGCTATTTCTTCTTCTTCCAGTTACATTTCCTACACATTTACATTTAGACATTTGGCAGATGCTCCTATCTAGAACAACTTACAAAAGTGCTATGACGTTTATGTCATTGGGTAGATCTTTACACTGGGTTACTAGGTTACTAACTAAGTACCATCAGTCAAACACTGTTGGAAAGGGTTTTTTGTATGAAAGGAGGAAGAAGAGATTATCTCTACTATTAAGTATTGAAGAAACAGATAGGTCTTTAATCGTCGTTTAAAGATTGCCAGAGATTCAGCTCTACGAACATTTAGGTACCAGCCAGGCAGTGCTGGAGGATGGGAGGGATAGTGGTGCGGTGCGGGATGTGATTAGAGCTGAGAGGTAAGAGGGTGCTGGGCCATTTTTAGCTTTGTAGGCAAGCATCAGTGTTTTTGAATTTGTTACGGGCAGCTAGTAGAAGGAGCGGAGAAGTGGGGTGGTGTGGAAGAACTTGGGCAGGTTGAAAATGAGAATTAGCAGCAAATACTGTATAGTTGGTGCACAAATGGGACAAAGAGCTGTACCACTTTGAGTTCAGAGAATGAATCATGTGTTCGAATGCAGCTGTTCAATAATGATATAAAATCTCACATCAAGACATAGGCACCTAATCCTTATTTAAGCTCACTTAATGAGGACCACATTTATAATCCACGCTACTGTAATTACAGTATATAGAGCTACTATTACTAATTACAATTACCATGAGGTAAAGAGGTAATTACGTAGGTTGCTGAAAATTCCTTTCACACAGAGATAAACCTCAGCAAAGTTTTCCTTTTTATCCATATTATTCATCAATAATGCAATAGCAGTTATCAGTAATGCATCCTGAACGACCCAGCGCTGTGGCATTAACAGAGAGTATGAGTGTGCCATGACAGACAGAACTGACGAGGGACAATGTGCATGACAAACACATAAAACTATGACTTCATAATGTTGTTTTTTTATTTCCTGGAAGTACAAAAAGACAGGTGAGAAATGCTACTTCAAATTTAATGATTTATCAGTTTTCTCAGAAACTGTACCAAAAAAGGATTTGTTTAAATGTTTACAAGTTGTTTTAAAGCTTGGTACACTTAATTTAAACAGTAAATAGACAAAATCATTATCATTTATCACCTTGATTTTTTAAACTCTTGCAGCACAATGTCACATTTATTAGCGGTTATTGGTTATAAAACTGTGTGTGTGTGTATGTGTGTGTGTGTGTGTGACAGAGAATAAGGAAAGAGAGAGATTGAGAGGGAGAAAGATACAAAAATAGGGAATGAGATAAGTCTAGTGTACATTCTCCTGGAGGGAGGAGAGAACTACAGCGCTTACTTGATAAAGGCTGGAGGCATGTCTCTCTTCATTATCTGGTCTTCTGTGGTCTGAACCGTTTCCTTCCCCACCTGAACACACAAGGAAAAGAGTCAGTATATACAGTACAGTAGAACAAAAGTACGACAATGTCAAAAGCCAACTAAGAAAAGTACAACAATTAAACAGACATCCAAACATTCTAAAGTGGATTTAAACTCTTTTGTTGAATCACATTCCTCAGTCAACTATAAGATGGTAAAATAATGAGGCTCGAGTAATTTTAGACACTAAATTCATCTCATGCAAGGATCAGATACTCCCTGATACTGATATTGTAAATAATATGCACAACACAATTCCCTACAATCTGGGGTTCTCCGTTCTGTTGGTTTAGACACACTCATGTGGAAGGCCTCGTGCAGATTGTCACCACTTGTTAATGGAGCTTTTTTGGAGTGGCCGAACACAATAAGGCCCTGTATGTGCAGAATGGAGCGAGAGCAGTTCCACTGCAGCAGTCTGGGAAGCCGCCAAGAGACACGAGCCACAAGACATGAGACCATCAGCAAAACCTACACACAGCCTCAACTGCAGCTACCGCACCTATTCATCAAAGCACACACACACACACACACACACACACACACACACACACGAAGCCAGAGCCAATACTAAATGAAGCATGAGACTTTTATATACATGTATGAAAAATAAGTATTAATATGTAATGTGACAGCAATACAAATACAGTCTTTTCCTCTGTTCCAATAGACCATAAGGCTTGATTCGACAACTCTTGAAATACCAAAGCAACACAGCGATTTTTGTTATCTAAGGCCACATTGCCATGAACCCATCCGCTCATTTTCCACAGGACAAGTAGATCAAGCAAGAAGTAGGGTTGCGCGATAATGCCCATTGTCATATCGTCCTATCGTCAGCCTGTAAGATCGCCGATACACGATAGTAGTCAAAGCCCAGGGATTCTGTGTGCTGTCGCGTTGTATTCAGAGAGTAGTACATATTTTTGTGGTTATTTTTTTCATTTCATGTCTGTTGTTTTATCAATAAATCTGCTCATATCTGCGCACGCGTTTATCAGCCTTTTGATCAAAAAGTTGCACGCACAACTCACTTTCACTTTGCACAAGGCAGTGTTTATTGTTTAGTGTATATTTAAAGCGCATAAACACAATAAAACAATTGTTTTAGGCTAACATATCATACCTCATTGTAGTTTTTTTTGCACACACGCGCGGGTGCGTTACAATAATAATAAGGAAAAATCACAATAATAAATTCGGAGCAGTACTACTAATAATAATTATACTGAATGAAGAAAGTGCCGTCGAAGAAGTATCATCATTGAAGGAGAGAAGAAAATGAAGAATTAATACATATCAGTATTTACAGTTTGAGCTCGACACGTTTATGAGCTCTGTCGCTTGCTGTCAATGGGTGACTAGGAGAGAGAACACATTTTCGGCTTCAGTAGACACACAATACTTCAGACTGAAACACGACTGCCCCATACAGGTAATGAAGGGCATTTTCACAGCTTGCCGTGCGCAGCCGTGGCAAGTCACGGGATTCCTTTTCTTGAAACGTGGGTTTTTAATGGCGACATCTGTATCGTCCATATAGCTGACTATCGTCGATAGACGAGACTATCGTCGATAGACAATAGTATCGTCTATCGGCACAACCCTAGCAAGAAGTCAACATTTAATCTCAGCATATCACAGAGTGGTGGAGAAACAAGAACATAGTACACACAGCAGTATCTAAACACAAGCTGATGATCTAAAAATGGATATTGATTGTGTTTACACGTGGTGCCTTTGGGCTTGAGAGATGTACCTCCTCAAAGGCCACAGCACAGAGGTTTGGACACACCTTCTTATTCCATGGTCTTCTTTTCCATCTTCATTTCTTTCTACATTGTAAAGCAATGCTGATGGCGTCCAAAATATGCAATAATCTACTTTAATTGGTTGATATTGAGACGTGTCTGCTACGCATGCTCTGTAAAGCTTTCATAACGGCTCTAATCTGAGGTGCTGTTAATTGGTGGGTTTTGGAGCTGGTATGAACAACTCTTTTCAACTGTAGCAGAGGTGAGTTTTCCTGGGATGGTCTTTATGAGAGACAGTTCCATCACGGTGCTTGATTTTTTTTTTGCAAATTCACTTACTGTTCTTGCAAGAACTACTCCAAAACAGCTGAACTTTATGTCTTCATGTCTTTAACTGTTGGTGTTGTTACTCAATTATCTAATTCTGTATGTTACTTAAATGTATAAAATAAATCACAGAACAAAAAACATTGAATTAGAAGGTGTGTCCAAGCTTTTGACTGGTATTGTAAATGAGTATACAAGCCCATTTTGGTTCCATTCTAGGAGAAATGCCAAACATTAGAACCGTACAAAGAGACACACACATTCACTCATTTATGTGCCTCGTGAATAAAAGCTGTAAATATCCAATTTGTGACTGCAATCTTTTTGTTTTCTTGTGAGCAATTATGAGGACAATCCTTCCTAGTCTTCACAAAAAGCTAGAGACATGCACACAAACGCCCACACATACATTAGGCATATCACACATCCAGTGCTAGGACTAAATGGACAAATGCCAATACAAACAGCAAGAGATGCTAAACATAGACAGAATGCCGCTCAACCTGCTTGGTTCAGAGACAACAGTGTCAGCAAAGTCTTGATAAGATCACACAGCTCAGGTGGCAACTGTTTCAATCGGCCCAACTCAGACAAAAACAATACCAGCTAAAAAGTGTATCATCTAGAAAAATAAGCATGTTTAATATAAATCCTTCATTTGAATTCGTGTTCTTTTAATCTGGTGGGATCCAAGATCATCCTCCTCAGGGGCCTCCACCTCGCCCATCCCCATGAACACAGGACCCAAAGACCACATTCCCAGCAGATATTCTTAGCCCACAGGGGCCTGGGTGGCAGAGCCTGCTTATGGGACAGTTAGTTTAGAGATAAAACAAGAACAAGAATGTGTGTGAGAACTACAGTACAGTAACAATCAGAGCACAAATACGCTGATATGACAGGTACAGGCACTCAAATCACCAAAAAACACTCCAAATGAACTCACATAATAAAAACATGTGTTTCCACAAACATAAAAGTGACAACTCTTAAATCACACAGGTGACAGTACACCTTCCCTTTCTGAAAAGAGATTAATTTCCTTTCAGTAAACATGTTTGTGAGCGGGTGTTCTCTACAAGGCTCTGATAATGAGAGAAACATATGTGCTCCCTGAGGTATCATGTTCAAGACCAGGACTGGCACCATGACAGGATCAGGCCATGTTTTACACATGTGTGCAATCTGGCATGTCAACTGTGTGTAATGCATTTACAGATAGAGACAGCACCACTTCTGGCGCTGATGACCGACCCACAGAGATCACTCTTGTCATATTTTGCATAATTTGGCATCAAAAGCCTGGCTGGCAGATGTTGGGTTCAGCAAGGATTGCCAATATGAAAATGTAGAAAATTGAACTGGGCCATCGTTTTATAGTAATAGCACTCGAGGACAAAATGGAGTGTATTTTTGCATCTTACACAAACGCTACACATTGTAGCAGTTTATAGTTACATTTTACATTGTAGAACATTCACATAAGACGTTCTACTGGTTATCATTAATTACATCATAGCAGCTATAAGCAGTCATCAGCTTCTCCCCTGGAAAAAAAACCCTGCGGCATAACTAAGCGATGGCACTCAGGACTTCATAAATGTTTTAAAAAATAATACATGAAGATGATATAATATTGATGATTATACATGTTTCATTGATAGACAGATTTCTAATCTGTTTATTACTATAAGCAGATTATAAGCACAATTAAGTCCTGTGTTTAGGGTGGCGGAGGCCTGGAGACTATCCCAAGAGACTTAGGACATAAGGTAGGGTACATCCTGGACAGGTTGCCAATCTATCGCAGGGCACAAACACACACATGAACACACAGTTAACCTAATCTGCATGTTGTCGGACTGTGGGGGGAAACCGAAGTACCTGGAGAAAACACATAAAGAATGGGGAGAACAAGCAAACGTCACGCAATCACCTAAAATTTTAAATAAATATTGTCAAACATTCTCTTAATGCGATAATTTGTCCAGTTATTTGGTGGTAGCCTAGATATCTAGATAAATAGGTTTAAATATAAATTAAACCAATTAATAGTTAAATATCGCAGTTCAACTTAATGCTCAATGTATGTCAAAATAATTTTTTGCAAAATTACAACGACATAAAGAGTCGGGTTAATAGTCTTAATTGCAGAAATGACTAAAGAGTTTGACGTACACCTGCTCTAGCCTCATAGTGGTAAAGTGCATCATCAGTACTGAAACACAAATGAGCAGCTGCCCATTAGCAGATTTAGTTTCACTACATGAAAGCCATTTAAAATGCACTTAAAAGTCCTCCAGCAAACACAGCTCAAGCGTGATGTTCCGTCAGTTCGGGCTGAGTCCCAGCTTTCCATTGCTGCTTGCTGTTCTTTGAGGAATGTTCTTTGACCTTTGATGAAGAATGCTTGCTTTAGAAGCACTGCAGGAATTATTTCTGGTTTCTGCAACTGATTGGCACATGTCCTATGTGAAAGGCCTTTATGGAAAAGGACTGTGACTAATCTGTGACTGCTGGAAGATTATTTGCACCTACAAAACTGACATTTCTATTCCTTAATTCTGGAAATAGCCAAAAGAATAAGCAAGTACTTCCTGACCTTTTCAGTGTTAGTGCTTAGAATACACCTGTTCACCCAAATGCCTAAGATCATCTCCAGCTTATTTATGACTTTAAAGCGAGAAGGTTTCAAACTCTGACTTGACTGCATTAACTTAATCTTCTATGTGAGCAATGCATGACCATTCATGGTATATGAGGGTGTGCATGCGACATTAATCTCCTTTTTTTGTGTGTATAGTACACTTCTGCCTACATATACAGTACAGCCACAGGAGTATCTGCACATTTGTGAGTATGCAATAAGGTATGTAGAAACGAACTCTGTTTCAATGATGGTTTCCATAACAAGTTCTTCTCGAACTTACTTGGCTGTTTACTCTTAAGCTGCAAATGCATTTCTAAGTGATTACTCTGACTTGAAGAAACACACTTCCTTTAAAGGAAGCCTCCTTACGTAACAAAGGTCCATAAAAGGCTCTCCACCAACCTGCAAGCAAGCCACCTTTGGGTCATGTTTTAGACAATAAAGAACAGACTGCTAGAAGAATGTTAAAAAAGGTGATAATGGATCACTTTAATGCATAATTGATGCAAATGTACAGGGTGTAGCATTAGTAAGGTGCAGACTCAATGAAAAAGGCTGTTTGATGTGTGCACTTTAGTGCTGTGATAATGGATTTAGAGAGAGTACAATTAAGGTCACCAGCTGCTTCTTCCCTCATCAGCCACACTGTTGTGAGACATCATTAAGTGCTGTTCGAAAAGTTTCAGTAAACAGCATTTAATGTCCACTCCTTCCGAAAATTGTAAAAAAAAAAAAAAAAAAAAGAAAAGAAAAAGAAAAAGAAGGTTTTTCCCATATGTATAGGTGCTGTTATAGGTTAAATTAGTCAACGTACATCCACAAACATCACTATCTCAAAAGCTGATCACAGATGTTTCCTGTCAGGGCTGGAAACTCATCATCAGGTCCAACACCAGAAGCTTCCATGCAAATTGTGCTATGTGTAATATCTGAACTGAGACAGAGGAAGGGTGTGGTGTCATATATAACCCTGAAAAAATCCTTAATTTAAATTTATTTAAAAGTGCTTTATATAACTATTAGAATTATTATAGGAGAGTTTACATCTGAGCATTCAAATTTAAATCTAGTAAAATCTGGTTCCCCTTGCCTTTGACCAATGATAACATCTAATCGAATAAAACTCCACAAGCAGTAGACTTTAACCAATATACTGTGTATGGCATATGTGCATGAATGTCATGGCAGTATTTCTGAACTGGGCTTTTTCTTGGTAGGAAAGCTTGTACGACACCTACAATTGGTTGAATGTCCCTCAGTAAGTTTCATACTTACAGTAGCAGAAACTTTTGGTAGCCATTAACAAGTTTCTGATTTTTCAGAATTGGTTGTGTTATGTTAAATTTGTTGATTTCCTGGCAGATAATCCACATAGTGTACTTTATCCATTTTACATTGTAATTATCCCTTTATCCATTTCAACTATCTACGTAGATGATGATTTGAAGTATGCTAAAGAATTATGAGTTAGTCATACTTATTCATAATTCTATTATGCTCTACTAACAGCGAAACACCTCCAAAGCTGAATGCTACCACCGCAATGTTTAAACATTTGGTACTGTCTTCTTGGGGTCAAATGCCTCACTTTTACTCCTCCAAACATCAGGTCACAACTTTCCCCAGAAGACTTTTTTGCCTCCATGGGGTCAGCTGCAAAATTCTGTCAAAGTTGAATGTGTCAATTGTGGAGGAGGGGCTTCTATCTTGGATGACAGCCTTTCAGTCCATTGCGATGGAAAACTCACAATGACAATGGTGTTCTGGCAGCATTTTCCTAATACTGGTTTCTTGCAGGAAACATCAAAATCATAAAACAACATAAAAATCAACAGAGAAGAAAAATTTGAGTTAGAGGTTTCAGAGTGTTCAGAAGATGTTTTTCTTATTGTACCATAAAGCATTTTTTTCATAAAGGCGTACTCATCCCCCTGGGTGCACTTGAAGGTAGTACTGTCACATCTTTGTTAACACATTACTGCTGAAATGTCCAATTACACTTCACTCAATCTTCTGATAGCCAACAAACTACAAGCTATATCACTCACTTATACAACCCTTATTGCCATTCATAATCTCAGGACATTTGAACACACTTGATCTTAATGAGAAATAGCTCTGCCATTCTGACTAGAAATAAGCCCAGATGGTTCACCAGTTCTTTTCTTCACACACATATATATAATTGTTCCATTTTTGACTCTGCTTTGCCTTATTGGTGAGTTTGCCTTAGCAGTGTCTAATCTGTTTGTAAATCACCTGACTCTGGGCTCTTGCATAACCTAGATCTGTTCTTGGGTAATTATCCTGTTGGAAAACAAATGATGGTCCCAATAAGTGCAAACCAGATGGGATGGAATGTCGCTTCAAAATCCTGTGGTAGCCATGCTGGTTAAGTGTGCACTCAATTTTGTATCACCAACAGTATCACCAGCAAAGCACCACCACACCATCACACCTCCTCCTCCATGCTTTACAGTGGGAACCGACAATATCTCAGTCTGGTCATTGTAATAAACTTATCCTTTGCAGCAGAGGTAGCTCTTTGTCTTCCTTTCCTGGGACAGTTGCCATGAGGGCCAGTTTAATCATAGCGTTTGATGGACTTGGTGACTGCACTTGGGAATACATTTAAAGTTCTTGAGATTTTTCGGATGGGTTGACCTTAATCTTTTAAAGTAATGATGGACTGTCGTTTTACTTAACTGAGGGTTTCTTGCCATAATATGGATTTGTACACTAGATATAGTAGCAGTAATAGGGCTATTGACTCTGTACCCACCCTAACTCTTGACAAGGCAAACCTGGCAATTGAAAACCATTCCAGGTGACTACCTCATGAATCTGATAAGAGAATGCCATCAGTGTGCCAAACTGTCAGCAATGCTATGTGTAGCTAATTTGGTAAATCTAAAACATATTCTTGATTGTTTAAGTTTTATTGTGTATGTGTTCTTTCATTGTAACTTTTTTTAAATATAAAATACAAATTTATAGACAATATATTCTATGTTTTTTATTGTTAAAATTACAAAAAATTACAAACATTTAAGTGTAGTATGTAGACTTTGTTTTACTGACTATTTAAATGTGGTACTGACTATTATTCTATAAATATACTATACAATTTCCAGCTTGGCATATACAGTAAAGACTTCTACAAATGTAGTCTTTAATCTCAATCTCATTCAATTATTACTACAAATCATTATTAGAATATTTCAGCTAAACATAGTAAAGGAGTTTACAATTTATATAACCAGTGTAACCATTGCTGGTTCCAATACCTATTAATATCTCTAATGCCAAGACCTTTGAAAGCTCTACTATAGAGCAATCAGTTTAGAATGTTTGAATACTAAAATAAATGAGCTGAAAACAGAAGACAGAAACACAGTAGTTTAATATTACACTTTAGCTAGATCGCCATCAGACACATAGCAGACACATCAGGCTACATGAAGTCCAGTTACACAGATATAAAGTTACACATTCTAGACGCATCCAGCTGGCATTAACGACACCAGATCATCACTATCAGTCTGAAGATAGTGTGATGACTGATTTACAATTTGGAGCAGATTTTTTTTTTTTGCAGTTAAATTAAAGCTTAATGCCACTTTGTCCCTTTTATCTAATTTTATTACGTTTAAGGATGACTTAAGAATAATTCACTACTTGTAGGGGTTTCATGCAATTTGTTTAAAGTCTATATTGTTAGACTATTTATTCTTCCCCTTTGAGTTCTTAAATAAAGTTATGAATAAACTCCAGATAGGCCTATTGTTAAATTTTATGGAATTCTTTCTGTCATTGAAGCAAATAATATATGAACAGTTTGATAGCAAATAGAGATAACTTTTTTAACTTGATTTTTTAAAACTGGATCTTGAAGTGAAGCGAGACTGATAGCTATGTTTTAATGCATGTTTTCCTTGAGTCACAAGAGTGTCAAAAAGCACAAATAACAAATATTCTATACATTTTGGGCTTATGTAAGTGTGAATGTTTCTGTGATAAAAAAAAAAAGTTATAACCCTACTTTTAACTGTTTTGTCACAATGGGTAAATTAGCCTGCAGTTGTGTTCATCGTTATTTAAGTATGCATAATATATTGATTGAGATGTAATATAAAATAAAGCAAACACAAGCTTTGATTTTCATTTTATAGAGTCAAATAGGAACTAGTGGCAGAATATTAGATCAAGGAAAAAACTGCACACAAAAACTTTTCATTACAAAGATTACAGATCAACAGCTTCCTCCACTACCAGTTTTAGTTTCACTTCGGTACATGGCACTCCCTATCATAGCACAATTATGCACAGTTTAACCAACAGTTTCCCACATACCATCAGTGCATACCATGCCTCTTATACAGTATACATATCACTTGTGCATGTTTGAAGTTTTGTAAGTTTATTTCTTTGCTTCACCACTGCGCTTACACTTCAGTATCCCACATTGTTTTATTACAGTAAGTATGCAACATGGGGCATGAACAACACCCAAACTGCACAATGTGCAGTTTCACAGAATGAATCATGAATGTTATGCGTTGAATACTTGTCACATCCTGCTGGAGTGACTGCAATAGTAGTAACAGAGTGTAAATGTCCTTTTCATGCCTTCAACATTCTCCAAAAATCCAATAATACAATTAAACCTTCGCTGTGTTGCACAGGTAGTATCATCTCTTCACTAATCGCATCACTGAAAGAAACATTGCCATTGGCCGGTCAAAACAAGCTTAAAAATCTGGTGCCTAGATATGGGGGAATGCTCAAATATTGAAAGCTTAAAACAATTAGGTTATACAGCAGATTTTAAATGACACATTTTGTCATAGACAACCCTGAATGTCAGAGAATAATATTTTGTTAAATTACAAAAATTCTGAAAACAGCATTATCGCATTCTGCTGTCAAACTGTTCTAGGAGAATGCTGTTAAGGGGTCAGGGGTAGCTCAGTGGTTAAGGCATTGGACTACGGTTCGGAAGATCCCAGGTTCAAACCCCACAACCACCAAGTTGCCACTGTTGGGCCCTTGAGCAAGGCCCTTAACCCTCAACTGCTCAGATGTATAATGAGATAAAAATGTAAGTCGCTCTGGATAAGAGCGTCTGCCAAATGCCTAAATGTAAATGTAAAATGTTAAACTGTTCATATGTGAACCACTTTCAGATGAACTTGATTACTTTGTCTCTACCCAAGTGCATGAGAAGACGAAGATAATCAACAGGTCAGCAGAAGATCTGTGGCTGGTTCAAGACCTGGCTGATGTATTTACTAAACTACTTGTCACTATGTCTTTTCCCCATTACTGCTTCAA
Organism: Clarias gariepinus; assembly: GCF_024256425.1. Lineage (NCBI taxonomy): Eukaryota > Metazoa > Chordata > Actinopteri > Siluriformes > Clariidae > Clarias > Clarias gariepinus. Next base: position 14,589,733 of record NC_071107.1, read on the forward strand.
TTACCTTTGGGGAAAAAAGGGGGTCAGGATCCTTTAGGGTCTTATGTCTCACTTAGCAACGCTGTTCCCTATTTAGCAACTCAAAGTGCATTGACGGTGTGTAAACACCAGAGACAGTGTATAAAGTTATAATCAAACAGTGGAAGTTAAAAACAAACTAGCAACTGTTCACATATAATGTTGCCCAACTGGCTAGGCTCCAAGTGAATTAGGCAACTTTAAGCTACAGATGATGCGTCTACCACTTTGGGACCGAAGGGGAGGGGGGGTAGATCTCCACCCCCTTTACACCCTGGTGTTATGATTTGCCTCTCAATACGTTTTAACAGACTTGGCAGGGGAAGGAGTGAGAGACACTCAGACTGTTTTCTGTGCCAAACTCCTGCTTGGCCAAGAGGGATCTCTTCTTTATAAGCCATAAAAAGCTAGCTTGGTGAAGTGAAGGTGGACGGAAAGCAGTGAGTTCCTTTGAAAATCTCTTGTTCATCCAAGCATCCTTGGTGGTTAAGATCCTTGACCACCACATGTTGTCCTAAGCTAATAAGTTTAAAAACTACACTGAAACCGAACACCCTTATTCCCAACAGTTATACACAGAGGGAGTGTTTTCATTTACACTACATGTATCTGTCTACTAGTGCTTAAATGGAGAGTGCAGATGGTCAAAGGGTGTACCGGAGATATACCTCAGGAGCATATTGAACGCAAGGCACTCAGCTGTGTTTTAGCCAGAACAGGTGCCATGGTAGGGGGGGAAGGAGGCATGCTGGAGTGTGTATCCAAAGAAGACGCTGACATCGGAGTCTTTCCCTTCCAAGCAAGGAGTCACTTTTCCTGCATAGCTCCCTTCTGCAGCCAGCCATTGCGAGAGCGTGTTACTTCCCAATCATCTTCCCATTTTAAATTCCCAGATGTCGCAGGCAGTACTTGGCATGCTGCCTATTTGTGACGTCAGTACATAAATTAGACAATTTTCTCCCCATTACTTTATTACTGGAGGAGCTCATTATGCTGCTGTAGGAGCTTACTTGGTAAAGAGCACCGTGGAACAATAGAGACTGTTTCACTAGTGGGTTAAACAGTAAGCCAAAATCATGTTCATGCTTTTTCGTGATCAGCTTTTGTGCTAATCGCAAGATAATCTACAGTCTGGCAGATTATGACGGCCTTGACAGCTGCAGCAGTCTGAGGTTTGTAGAGATGTGCATCCGATATCTTGACCTTATTTTAAGTACCACGCAGGGACTTTTGTAACCACGCAGCTTAGACTATACCTTCAAAATGTAATGCAATGCAGTACTATGCAATGCAACACAAACTATCCGACTTATTATTACCTATCTCAGTCTATTACTGATTAATAACGATTCAACAGGCACAATTTTTACGATATATTTTATTCTAGGAGAAGCGTACATTCTCAGCAGGACAGTATTATATAAGCACACCATTTGCAGGCTGAGTCTAAAAACACTGGGGAAGAAAGACATGGAAGTCTTTCTAAAAGAGCAAACCGGCGTAGGAGTGAAAGAGTGCACAATCTGGCCATGTGTTTGTAAAAAGCTGCTCTAGAAACAACAGTAAGGACTGTGTTTATGTATTCCACAGTGCTTCCAGCTTATTTCTAACACCACACCCTAAACATCCAAACGTATTCCCTGAATTAAAGGGAGGTTGTCAGTCTTCAGCATTATTTATTATAATCATATGGTACAGTTATTTTTGCCATTTCTTTTTTACCTATTTACTTCCTTTTAGTGCATTGTTACTTGCATTGATTCCTAATTCGAAAGACACTATTAAATATACAGTAAAAGAAAAATCTTGTATCTGTCTTCTCTGATATACATAAAGCCTGCCGATGCATCTTTTTGAACAGCTGCTGAGATAGTACTATCCTACCTCTCCATAAAATACAAGAAAAACCATGCAATACCGGACATCCAGACCAGCTGGTGCGTGAATTAACCATGTTAGACAGACAGAAAAAAACCTGTCATGCTTCACCTTCTTGGGAAAACTTCAAAATTATTGCTTTGTTTTGGATACCACAGACACAATTTAGCACAAATACATTTAAATCGAATGTTAATATTAGCTTGAAATCAATCTTTTGTATAAATTTTTTTATCAAGTTTGGGGAAAAAATGACTATAAATTATTGAACGTTTTTCAAAATTGTTTTCATTTATTTATCATTAGACTTAAAATATAGTATGTGGAGCATCCTTAATTCCTAAACCAGCTTAAGACTTTAGAAAGTGATTTTTAAATGAAATATATAAACGATATAGAAAACAATATCAGCTGGGTATCATCATCATCAGGTCCACATGCTGTGTGTTAATATAAACCTCATCATATGACTTACAGCTGAAACTGGTATCGAAGCAATTCTGTTACAGTAAAATTAGCCAACACTTTCTGACCGACCAGATTCTACAATACTATCGTTTAAATTGTTTTCAGATGCACAATTTTCAGCAAATGTGTCAGTATTCTTGCCCTGCGATGGATTGGCACCCTGTCCAGGGTGTACCCTGCCTTGTGCCCTAAGCCTCCTGGGATAGGCTCCAGGTCCCCGCCACCATGAATACAGGATAAAGCGGTATAGAAGATGAGTGAGTGAGTGTCAGTATTCTTTCAGCCCTTGAAAATCTGCATGTGTACAAGGTCATTGTTTAAATACCAGCATGACTGAGACTACCTGCATCTTCATGCCAAGGGCGTAATCACAGAGTATTGATATGTAATACAACACCACTCTCGCACGTGCAATATTGCTTTTATACAACAGATCTATAAACAAGAAATGGATACAGACTAACTCACATTTTAGACACAATATGACCAAACATTTCATTTATATTAGCACCGTCAATGAAAATATTTCTCTAAGGACTGAATAGACAACCAAGGACTGAATAAAACATTATGTGTTCGAGTACAATGCACAGACTGACTGGAAGCATGAAGAAAGTGCTGTAATTACTTCGGTGTAACAAATTATTACTAGAATTGGACTTTCCTGTAATGAAGAAAAAAACAAGCTGTGTAATACAGGCAGTGACATGTAGCGGTGCTGTTGTATTTAAGATCAGCACTCTTGGAATGGCACTTGCCCCATAAAATAAGTGGACTGGAACTAACTGTTATATCATATACCTTATTAAAACCATTACAATTGCAATGCCATACAACCAGACCCCTGGACCTAATATTCAAGACATAAAACTGAGGAGAAATTGGTTCACACATTTAATCCAGGTGAAGCGAGGTTAATCACTTTAACAGAAGAGTGCTGATTTAACTCACTCCATGTACAAGTGAGCACAGTAAGTCTTTTTAGAGCGAAAGGAGGGCATACCAACCAAAGCGTATCTTGTTGCTGTGGGCATAATTGGCAAATACAGAAAAAGCAGGCTTCATGTTTGGGGAATTAATGATTTTGTTTTCTGGGAAAGAGAAAATGAGTGTCGCTGCTGTGAATAGATGAGCTCACTGGTCTGTCTTGGGTTTCCCAAAAGTGCGACAGCATCTATCTTAAGACCATCCTGAGACTGTAGGACACAAATCACTTTGGACACTTTGAACTGTCAGACGATGACGGTATAGCACTTTAGGAAAGCCGAACGGCCAGAGAGTGTTTCGGTACAGCTATAAAGTCTAAATGCAGTATATTACACCAAGTATATTAGGATAAGACGAGAAGCCTGAAATGGCAGTGGAAACTGGACTGGCTTCAGGGAATCCCTCTGCTTTTATCATACACTTCAGAGTAGGAATGTGCTACTGACACATTCTCCAAGACGATCTAAACCTAGATTATTTCTGCAAACTATCAATCTTTGAACTAGTGTCAAGTTTTAATGCCATATGGTTAGTTTGGGATTTCCTTCTTGGGATTCTGATCTGAAATACCAACACCCTGACAGCACATGCCCTTGCAAACCACTATGCAAACTACTAGTCTCCACTACTGTCAAGTTTTAAAGGCATATCCAATGGTCTGTTCCGAATAATCTAAAGTTAACACACAGCATATGGTCCTGCATATGGATGATGATGATGATGATGATGGTTATTATGTTAACGATGATTATAATAATGCACGAGACATGCAAAGTTGTCATGCACTGTTTACGAACGTTGGCACGAATGAGCCATGAACAGGAAAGTCAGGTGCAGTATTTAGAGCGCTGTTTGTATTCGTGATGGTGCTGAAGCCAGGGTCTCTCACCCGCACGAGGTTGCTGACGGCTGCCTGCACAGCGGCCACGGGCACACTCAGATCGGGGATCGCTTTGCCATCAACTTCTCCCTCCTCATGCATGATGACCAGGTGAGAGATCTGCTGAGCCACCGGCTCCAGGATACTCTCTATGGTTTTCGTGTGAAACACCGGCATGTTGGAATCGCAAAGATTCTCTCCACTCTAACTGGCAAAAAAAAAAAAAAAAAAAAACACTGTCTCACAATCCACCCGGTATCTGCTTCAAGGACAACCCTCCGACCCGTGCAGTCCCCGGCTCTTCTCCGTCATGCGGTAATCATGAAATCCCCGGGTCACTCCTCCGCACACTGACGGCTTCTGAAGCGGCCGCCCCCCCGCCGAGTCCAAGCCAGCGCACAACCAGAAAGTAACAGCGCGTCCCAACCAATCAGAGCCGACGCTCCAGCTCCCGGGCGCAGCTCTGATTGGTCCGCGCTGACGCACTCGTATACCCCGCCCTCAACCTTGCCAAGGGCGCCAGTGCTTCACAAACAACGTAATATGTCTTGTGCCCAAACATGGGCCGACCTGGAGTTACACACAGAGGACTCACACATACATCACTCATTCACTCACGCCTCGTCTCGACCGTATCTGGCTGGGATGCCAAACCATAGCAAGCCACAGACACATGCTCATTCACACCATGAGCAATTTGGGAATGCCAATTAGCCTAATCTGCATGTATTTGGACTGTGGGAGGAAGCAGACTACCCAGAGGAAACCCACCAAGCACGAGGAGAACATACAAACTCCACACACACATCCCAGGGGCCGGATCGAACCCAGAACCCGGAGGTGCGAGGCGACAGTTGTAACCACTAAACCACTGTGCCGCCTCCATACATCACATATGACTAAATTATACTGGTGACTTTACATAAGTCACTGATATCCACCAGTAAAGCCATGCGAGGATGTCCATACTTAGCCCACTCACTCACACATCATCTATCCTACTTTATCCTGTATACAGAGTCATGGGGCCTGGAGCCCATCTCAGGAGACTTAGAGCCCCAGACGGGGTACACCCTGGATGGGGTGCCAGTGCATCACAGGGCTCACACTCTCACATTCTCATTCACACACTATGCGCAATTTAAAACCACCAATTAGACGAAGCTGTATGTAATTGGACTGTGGGAGAAAACCAAAGAACCCAGAGGAAACCGACCAAGCACAGGGAGAACATGCAAAGTCCATGCACACAGACTTGAGGCAGCAATCGAACCCAAACCCTGGAGGTGCTAGACGTCATATGACTAAATTATATATGACTAAATTACACTGGTGGCTTTTTGAAACATGTACATAAGTACATAAGTAACTGATACCCAGCAGTAAAGTCATATGTGGATATTCATAATTAGCCCTCTGGTTTAATTATCCTGTGCTTTATGTCCTCTTACAATCTGGGTGTGTTCAGATGCGTGCATGGTTCAGGCTGTAAAACTAGAGGAAAGGGCTCTCACATAGTGATTGTACATGAAAGTGATAAACTTTTCATCTGAAGATATTTTTTTAAATAAATTTGATTCACAATAACATAAATAATTAAACACTAAAATCATGAAACAATAATTAATAATCATAAATGATTCATAATAATGTTATTAATTAACCATATGAAATAAATATCAGTCATCCTAAACTTTGTCATTGGAGTTACTGTTGCACAAAAAGCGTTTTATTGTGAAATACATTTGATCATTAAAAAATTATTCCTGGTCCCAGGTCACTAAATGAAGAACTCTAAACAAATGTACAAGATATGTCAGATGTTTCTCTTCATTTGTTTAGAAATTTCATTATTTATTGTGCAATTTTATGTGAAGCTTTTAAGTCAGTCATTGGTGTTACTCATTAGGGCCCAAGCACTATGACATTATAGTTTGTGAAAGGGACCTTTTGTTTTATAATTATAGAACTGTCTTACTTTTAGCTGTATTTAAATGGTTACATGTAATAATGAATTGGTTTTGACCAAACCCTGTGGTCTTACTCAGGAAAGCCATTTTGTAAATAGTCTTTCTCTAAATTGTCATTGGTGTTCATGATGCATGAAGAGAAGTAACATCAGTTATTAAATCTGTAAAATGCGTTACGCTCTATTTTTTATGGATTCATATGTATAAAAGTAAGTTATTGCTATTAAAGAAGTTCCAGACAGTTTAGAGGTTATATTTTCCCTTCTGTTTTTAAATGCTTTTCTTTTCCTCTTTCACATAAACTGGAGCATTCATTGAATCGTTTAAGTATCATTAGCTTTATTAATTTCAGCCTGACATACACCTGTATAACATGATCCTGTGTGTTTTAGCAGGGCTTTACAGATCAAACTCCTGATTACAGGTTTGGACACAGGCATCAGCTCCATGAAGCACCCCAATATGTTCAAATAAAAATTGATATTGCCTTTTTAAAGTGCCTGAGATGTTAGGAGCACTTGGTAATGACCCAGCAATGGCAGCTTAAAAATTTTATTCTGAAGAGTAATTTCTAAAACAAGTAAAACCAGCTACTTCTTCCTCTTACAGCTTATGTACACTTTGCTAGGAATGATACCTGTTGACATGAGCGGTTGATTATTAATGACTTCATAATTAACACGCTGACTGTATGTCTATGTGACTCTTATACAGTATGTTCTTTTCAGTATAAAGTTGTGTCTTAAACATCATACTAGTGTAGCCTAGTGTACTTAACACCCTACTAGGCCTGTTTTACCAATCCACAGACCCATAATTAGCAAAGATTTGAAGTGAATAATTAGGCCATTACATTGTCACACAAAACATAATACACACAAGCAAGTGAATGTACTGTAAAGTTATATAAGATGCTATTGTTGTGTGAGTCTGAACGGTAAAGAATTAGCAGTCAGTTAGGTGATAATAGTTTTTATTAAAGCAGAAAAATTCCAGAAAAATATCCACATTAAATGTGTTGATTGAAATATAAAAAAGAAAGAAAAACCATATATAAAAGAGCATTGATCTAAAATTTGTCAAAGAACATGCTGTCACTGTTGGACATTAAGCCGAAGCTTGTAAAAGAATAAAATAAAAAATCATAGAAGAGTGGGGAGGCATGGGTTTCTGATTTACTAATCACTAATCTAACTTTCAACCTCCAGGGTCAAGGGTTCAATTCCCACCTTGGGTCTGTATGCATGGAGTTACTTCCCGTGCTAGGTGGATTAGGATGTTTTTGGAACCCTGTACTGAATAAAAGGTATAAGAAGATGAAGTTCTGAACATTTTAAAAAAAATACCTTTTTAAAAAAAAAAAAAAAAAAACTACCTGTTTATACTAGCAGCTCATAAACAAGCCAGTGACACCCACTGTGCTGCTACAGATTTAAAGTATTGATTAGGCAAAGATTGGCTGCACATAGATATCAGAAGAGCATTTAGCTTTCTGGATACTCTGACACTGGACAGTTCTGCATGGATGCCATTTACACATAACCATTTCCTGTCAAAATGTTTATTTTTGGAATGGAAAATCTGATTTGTGGACAAATCACATTTTAAGCTGGGAAATATGATATTTGCAATTTCTCAGTTCAGAAATCCAGGTTTGTCTGACCAGTTACCATAATAAAACATTTATTCAAAAATCGTAACCATTTATTTATCAGTTTAGACATGTAAACAAGAAAGCAATGTCCTTTACCAGGGGAAAAGATGGTCTACTGGTTTTATTACCTTGGCTTGTGTTATGGCAGCTGGTAGCTGGTCATATGTTTCTATCTAGATCAAGTATGTAGTTTATGTTGTTCCATTATACTGGTCTGGCCTTACCAGAAAACATGATAAGGAACATATTTGCTGTAACTGAATAGAAGTATATGCCCCTAGCAATATCCTTTTATACTTTATTATAATTGCATGAAGTTACAAATTGGGAGGCTTTTAGAAACCCCCCCTGTGAATTTAAATAATTAGCAGCTATGGTACTTAAGAAACATATTGCAGCTCAGTTAAGTGGTTTCTCTGCTTAACCCAGTAATTAAATGTTAAATTTAATAATATACCTTAACACCAAATAGGACTAAAAATTGGGATCAACCACTAAGCCACCATTGTTGCCACTCCTTATGCTGCTCCAACGTTCTGGCAGCCCTTAGTTCTGTCTGTCATATGAACTGTCGATGCAGAGGCTCTGCCATCTGATCAGGGGTTTCTGTAGCCCTGAGCTCAGCCTGACGTACCCGTATTCGGGATGTTATATTCTTTGAGAAATGCCTGTTACACATTCAGAGTATGACATAATATTTGATGATGATGCTCCTACTGTTACAGTCGATGAGGTACACAGTGGCACACCCATAGTATGACACAAAAGTTGATAATTGCCTGTGACATGCCCACAGCATGACATAAAAGCTGATAAAAGCTGCATGCATGTGTACCTGTGCAAACACCACTGACCACCAGCAATGCACTGCTCACCGCCCCCTGCCCAAGCAAACAGAATTATATTAAAACGGGGTTAAACGGTTAACGGGGAGGCTTCAGACATCAAATTGTGCATTTGCATTTTCTTATATTTCAGGTAGAATGAAAGTTATCATTATCGGACAAAAACAACAATAAAACAACAATAATAACATGTAATTATTCTTATTCTATTCTATAATTTATTTCTTACTGTTAATGTTGATTTTAAGGTCACGAGCAGTTATATAAGCATTTCACTGCAGATCGTATTGTGTATGTCTGTGTATGTGACAAATAAAATTTGAATTTGAAAACGAAGTAAATTTCAGTTTATTATATTGCCTATTTTGTGCTGGAAAAGGATATGCCAATCTGCACACTGCACAATACTGAGCCCTACATATGTTTTTTTTAAAAACAAAAAAAACAAATAATAGCTAAAATGTTCTACATTTTACTGTATATTTAGACATTTTGCAGTCTGGCACAGTAAAGCATTTGTTTTTATTTCTTTTATTTCATCTACACGACTCTTCAAGACTTTCACACAGTTCTGTATTTCAGAAGGGTTTGTTTCTGACACATTAATTTAAAAAAGGCCAAAGTGGGATTAGAATCTGTTACTGAAAATGCTGGGGCAATTTCAAACTGGTACACAAGAATTTGTGTCTTCCCACCACCCCCACATCACTGGTTCAATAGAACACTGTTGCTTGTGGGCACATCAATGGGATGTTATGAACCAGCCAGATCAGTTGCTCAACAGCTTATTACAAAGTATGCAAAAGAGCCAGTTTTAGTTAGTTGGAACTGTCACAGTGAGAATAATGACAATACGCAGGTATAGTGCAGTAAATGTGAAAAAGCAAAAAAAAAAAAAAAGCCACACCAGCCAGCAGCCTGTAATGAGCTCCAGTTTCTCAGTTCGCTTGTGTGCAACACATTTTTGCTGTCATCAAGCACACAGACCCTGAAGCCTAATAAGGATTGATTTGGGCTGAAGGAAGAGCTGCAGCTGTAGCGTGCAATTCTAATGTAAATTGTTTATTGTAACCTCAACAGCTATCAATGCAGCTGTGAAGTGCGGAGTCATTCGGGAGCCTCATGCTACTGAGAACACTGTTTACTTTTTACTTTTGGCTACTACAAGTGCATGTGCTTTCCAATCCAACCTGGATTCATTCTATGAAAACTGTAAAAGCCATCAAAATAACTTGTGAAATGTGCTTTTTCAAACCAATTAGAATGTTTTGCAGAATTTTTTTAAAAATATGTAAATGTACATATTTTAGATTTACCATATTTTCAAGACAAATTTATGTAAATTATTGTAAAAAACTGAATTTCAAGGAACCTGCTTTACAAGAACTAAAGCAAGCGACACTTTGCTCAGAACTGTTCTATCTGCCCACGTATTTCAGTGGCCTGTAGCTGACATGACCATATTTGCAGTGCTTGCAAATGCAGGAAGAAGGATGATGTACTTTTACTGCTGTCTCCCTTCCTCTCATTCCTCATTGCAATTAAGATAATAAAAAAAAACACAGCTGACAGCATGGCTATGAAATTATCCACCCACAATTGTTTTACCTTATACAGTATATCCAGTCTTACTGATCACTGTATTTGCTCAAACTGCATGCACAGCTGTACACTGTCTTTCCTAATATGTACGTGAATTTTATTGTTTATATAGAACGTATAGAGACATCCTTTATAATATACTGTATGTTTAACAGATGAAGCAGGCAATTCATTATGTTTAAGAGTTGGTCAGACCAGACTGTCTGCTCCTAATGTGTCATCTCAGTATCCAACAGCAGGGTAATTAGAGATGCTTCCTTTACAGCCATTACTCCCTCTAAACCACAGACACCCAAAAATAATTGCACTGAAGAGAACTGAAACCATCAGGGTTTGCATTTTAAGGGGGAAAAAGGTGGCAAAACCTTGGCACTCCATTGAAAAAGGCACAAGCACAAGCCCATATAGAGGCAAAGATTTATTCTGTAGAAGAATAACCCACCAAGTTTCTGCACTTTTGGATATGGTATTATTCATAACATCAATGTACAGTCATGTGAAAAAATTAGGACACCCTTTGAAAGCATGTGGTTTTTTGTAACATTTTTAATAAATGGTTATTTCATCTCCGTTTCAACAATACAGATAGATTAAAGTAATCCAACTAAACAAAGAAAACTGAAGAAAAGTCTTTTCAAGATCTTCTGTAAATGTCATTCTACAAAAATGCCTATTCTAACTGAGGAAAAAGATAGGACACCCTTGCCCCTAATAGCGAGTGTTACCTCCTTTGGCTGAAATAACTGCAGTGAGACGGTTCTTGTAGCCATCTACCAGTCTTCGACATCGGTCTGAGGAAATTTTACCCCACTCCTCAATGCAGAACTTTTTCAGCTGTGAGATGTTTGAGGGGTTTCTTGCGCGTACAGCCCTTTTCAAGTCACCCCACAGCATCTCAATGGGATTCAAATCTGGACTTTGACTTGGCCATTCCAGGACTCTCCATTTCTTCTTTTTCAGCCAATCTTTGGTTGATTTACTAGTATGTTTTGGGTCATTGTCATGTTGCATGGTCCAGTTCCGCTTCAGCTTTAATTTTCTAACTGATGGTCTCACATGTTCTTCAAGCACCTTCTGATACACAGTAGAATTCATCGTGGATTCTATGATGGTGAGCTGACCAGGTCCTGCTGCAGCAAAGCAGCCCCAAACCATGACACTTCCACCTCCATGCTTCACAGTTGGTATAAGGTTCTTTTCTTGGAATGCTGTGTTTGGTTTACGCCAAACATGTCCTCTGCTGTTGTGTCCAAATAATTCAATTTTGGACTCATCTGTCCAAAGAACATTATTCCAGAAGTCCTGGTCTTTGTCAACTTTATCTCTGGCAAATGTCAGTCTGGCCTCGATGTTTCTCTTGGAAAGCAAAGGTTTCCTCCTTGCACACCTCCCATGCAAGTTAAACTTGTACAGTCTCTTTCTGATTGTAGAGGCATGTACTTCTACATCAACAGTAGTCAGAGCCTGCTGTAGTTCTCGAGATGACACTTTAGGGTTTTTGGAGACCTCTTTTAGCATCTTGCGGTCTGCTCTTGGGGTGAACTTGCTGGGGCGACCAGTCCTGGGCATGTTGGCAGTTGTTTTGAAAGCCCTCCACTTGTAGACTATCTTCCGGACAGTGGAATGGCTGATTTCAAAATCTTTTGAGATCTTTTTAAATCCCTTCCCAGACTCATAGGCTGCTACAATCTTTTTTCTGAAGTCCTCTGACAGCTCTTTTGTTCTCACCATGGTGCTCACTCTCACTTCAACAGTCAGGAGCACACCAAACTAAATGTCTGAGGTTTAAATAGGGCAAGCCTCATTCAACATGCAGAGTAACGATCTACTAATTATGTGCACCTGGTGTGATATACCTGTGTGAGATCTAAGCCAATTTAAGAGGGAATACATGTGAGGGTGTCCTATCTTTTTCCTCAGTTAGAATAGGCATTTTTGTAGAATGACATTTACAGAAGATCTTGAAAAGACTTTTCTTCAGTTTTCTTTGTTTAGTTGGATTACTTTAATCTCTCTGTATTGTTGAAACGGAGATGAAATAACCATTTATTAAAAATGTTACAAAAAACCACATGCTTTCAAAGGGTGTCCTAATTTTTTCACATGACTGTATATAAACTAGACATCATTTCCTTATATAGTTTGATTAAATTTTTGCATTGCTTTGATTTCAGTGTTCAATACGGGACAACAAAATAAACTTTCTACATGCATCATTGGGTCAAATGATAAAGATTTATTTACACTGCAGTGAAAATATCAGGAATAATGTTTGATTTGAAACACATAAAAAAGTTTAGCATGCAGAGCTACAGCTAAGGGTAGTATCATTCAACATTTCATTCTTTTTAATCCACATGCTGTACAGCATGCTTAGACGTTGGTCCTGGAAATCATTTCAAAATGAAATGGCGCCCTCTAGTGGAGAGTTAAGTATGTACAGTACAAACCACGTTGCTCAGAATTCCACTACTTAATTAAGAACCTAAGAGTTATGTAATGGCCTAAAGTATGTTGTTGACAATTTAGCAATTTTGAAACACAATTATATATTTCTAATAAATTTAAAATATCCATTCATCCTTGGTCTATACCGCTTATCCTGTGGTGGGTTGTGTGAGGCCTGGAGTGTATTCCAGGAATCTCAGCGCAAGGGCAGAATACACCCTGAATGAGGTGCAAGCCTATTGCAGGGATACCCAATCAAGAACTACCTAATCACACACCCAATCCTACACTGTTTTTGCAATTTACAAACAGTAATCAGCCAACAGCATACAATCCTTAGGACTGTGGGAAGAAATCAGTTGTTACTGTAAGTTTAAAATTTAAGGATAAATTGCTTGATGTGTCTGCCGTGCCACAATATGTTCACCAGCTGGCTCTGACACACTTTCCAACTGGGAACATGTTATCTTCACTCACAGACTGAAGGCAAGATTCAAGCTCTGAGTCATGAGGTGCAAGGCATTAAGAAATATTAGAGCTGCTCAAAATTAAAGACTAAATTCTTCCATCTATATTGTATTGTTGGAGAAATGAATGGAAGTGTGTATCCATGTTTTCGCCCACGATTTTTCCTAAAGTTAAATATCTGTCCAGGACTTTTAGGATGCCTTTTTGATTAACAGTTAACTTTCCCACAAGATCAGACTCATGTTTTGAGCAAAAAATCTGCAGCTGCCACTGTATCAGTTTTGGTCATACCACAGTTTATAGTAATGTATGATTTTTTCTAGGAAAGTATTACCAATTGGATTTAGAGCTGAGAAATCCCTTTCACCCCACTGTCGAGCCATGACGCCCACATGCAGCTGTGTGAGTCTGGATAATATGTCAGAAGCCAGCATTGATTTAGAGAAGGGCACTTTGGCTTTTCTGAAAACACAGTTATGGCATCTTTACTACAAAAATAATAGCAATGATTATTATAATTGCCAAGGTCACTTAGATAGCCAGTGAAAAACATTGAGCATCATGTAACATGTTGGAACTGGAGTCTCAGTGGGTAATAAGATAACAAATGTAAACAAGCATGCTCACATTCTACAGAGAAAAAGAACAAAACAAAACAGCAGTTACAGAGGACAGGGAGTACAGAGATATGCAGATGATTCAGTAAAGCATATGACATAATATATAATTTGCATAATTATGCTAAACAACAGTTTGTAGAAGTAGCACTTACTGATTCATTATATTTAGCAACCAGTGTATTTTCATATTTGGAACACATGTTTGTCTCTATAAAAATGTTAATTAAAATGTTTTAATAAAAAAATTAACTTTAAGAGGTGTACAGTATATTTCTATTTTTAGGTTCTATTTTTTCTTGCTAAATTTTATTCTAATTTTTTTTATTTAAATTTTCTATCATAATTTCTTTTATTGATATTTATTACTTATTATAAGTTTTAATTCTCTTTTTAAGGTCACTGGCGGTCGTGTAAGCATTTCACTACATTTCGTACTGTGTATGACTGTGTATGTGACAAATAAAATTTGAATTTGAATTTAAATTTGATTTGATTTGATGTGTATTACAGATACAAGCACTTACTGAAGGGGTGAAGTAGCTGTGGTGGAGCATGCACTGTGGAACATGTGGGACATCATTTTAACGTGTGTGAAAATTAAAGCCAGAAACGACACAAATTAACCAAATGTTTGAAAGTTATTATGAAATTTGGGAGTCAAAAACCAATCCCTGGGAGACAGCTTGCACTCAGCTTTGGCTTGGTTTACTCATCGTCTATACCACTTTATACTGCGGGGGTCTCCAGATGCCAATCCATCACAGGGCACAAACACATACACACACTTACCCACTCATTCACACACTACAGACAATTTGGGGAATGCAAAATTGCCTAATTGTGCATGTAGAACTCAGAAGAAACCCACCAAACATGGGGAGAACATGCAAACTCTATGCGTACAGGCCCGGCCCCTGGAGGTGCAAGGCGACAGTGCTAACCACTAAGCGCGTGTGACGCCCTGGCTTGGTTTAATCTGGCTAAGTATTAGACAGAACACCACACTAGGTAATCTAACGTAGCAGATACACATGATTAATCAATAACTTATATCTGAACCTTCACCTATGTGTAATTTATACTGTGCAGTAAAAATATTATTTATAAAAATTATTATTTAAATGCATGCCATACTGCTTGCAGGCTGTAAATGGAATCACATACTGTAGCAAAGATTTCATGGCTACTTTCAAACACAGCGGGCGCTATTTTTATGCAAAAACTATTTGCAGGGGATTGTTTACAGACCAATTTGAGGATGATTAATATTTCTGTACTATTTGCAATAAATGGGTTTTCTGGTGAAGCATGGTGCTAAAAGCATGACGCTGGCGGGATTTTTATCTAGAGACATTCTTAGACTTTAGAAAAAAACTTTTTCTATTCTGCATAAAACTTAAATCTCAGATAAGAAAAAAGATATTTTTGACTACGTACCAATTGAAGTTAGAGCTGTAACATTTTATTTTATTTCTGACCAAAAGAACTGAATGACTCAAAAAAGATTCATTCATTTTGATAAACAAGATTAAAAGAAACAAGTCACCAAAATTTTCCAAACTTCCCATTACTAGGTTATAACACAAGGCTGAATCCCAAATCCCTCTCTAGCCCTTGCTCAAGTGTGTGAAATTCTAACATTCTAACTTACACCACATGGCACACTACCTTTCCATTTAATGCTATTTGGGATTCAACCCTGGAACCTGGGAAGTTACAGTAGATGATATTCTAAAGCGCAAGAAGTGGAAATATAAAGTATCTCAGAAGTTGCTCAGGACTGACCACCACCTTCATAATTTCTTCATAATTTTTTTATTCTCCTCACCTTTTGGCATGGAATTAGGACTACCGTCACCCCTGTTACACCAACTATAAGTCACTAACTGTCAGTCACCACCAGTCGTGGTTCGTTAGTTCCACCAGTTGCAGAAGGATTTGCGTTAGCAGAGAAAAATACCTTGTTAAATTAACAAATAAATCATATTTTTGTGAAAATAAATGGCCTTTGTAGAACCTTTGTATATACTTAATTAAATCTCATTACAACACTGAAAACCCTAACTACAACAACCCCATACTACAACAACCCTTAACATGGTAAAATAGTTAGACTGTTTAAGACTGAGAATGTTACATCCCAGTCAAACCCCAGAACAGTCCAGACATGAAAAATACGGAACATTTATATGTTAAAAGCGCTATATAAATAAAATTGAATATAATATGGAATTTTATGCAATTGTATACAAACAACAAATGACCAGGTACATTATGGCTTTAAAAAAAAAGTCATACGACCCTTGAAATAAAAGCATAAAGAATGAACATACACACCACTTATAAAAAATAGATATTTATTTATAAATAGAAATGCAATATAAATATTTAAAAATAAAGCATACATTTCAAATATATTATCCAACAACTGGCATTTTCCTACATATTTATTTGAAGTTTTCTAATTAAATAAAGCGTATTTAAAAGCATTAAAATACTTATGCTTAGACATTAATTTACAAACAGAGCATTACTTGATAGAAAATAAATTAAGTATAAATAAGTACTGTACATATTATGAATGCACATTATAAGTGGTTCAATGACATCATACCACTTTTGGCAAAGGTTAAAAGTGCTTTCATTTTTCCTGACTTGGCTGGCCACTGTAATTAAAAAGAGCATTATTCCTACGAATCATTTGGTTAATATTAGAGGAATCAAAGGGCAGTTTCAAAGTGCTTTCTCTAAGTAACACAGCTAATCTTTCCGTGGGTACATGACTCCTTTAGTGAAGCTATGCAGCCCTGTATGTTTTGCAATCCAGTTGTTGTAGTTGGTGACTTTTGTGTAGACGCCTGGTTTAAACTTTTTAGCACATTCCTCTCCCCAGCTTATGACTCCAAACAGAAACATTCGGCCATTCGCCTCACACAACAGAGGGCCTCCTGAGTCTCCCTGTCATGAATAACAAAAGCGAGAACACAACCAGAAGAGAATATTTACAACAAGCACAAATACTTTATATATGACTTTACAATAGTATTTATAATATAATAATAATAAGGCTGTAGTAGCTGTTGACATCATACCTGACAAGCATCCTCTGTCCATTTGGGGCTGGCTGCACAAAACTGGTTTTCAGTCACCCTCTTTCCATAGTAGTCCTCCCTCTCGCAGACACTCTGGGAGAGAACTTGAACCTTAGTCTCCTTCATGTAGTGAGAATAGCTGTAGTTACCAGGAACACCATCTGGTATCGAAGAAAAAATTAAAAAGTGATTATAGTTTCATACTTTAAGACTGTAGACTCTATTTGTTAAATAAAATGTGTAAATCTAATTTGTAGCAAGTAATTTCAATACATTCAAATAATATATTTGCAAGTGAACCTAAAAGAATTTGAAAAGTATTTGAGTCATGGCTTCCTGCAGATTACATAAAACAGGTGGCCAAGCCTATAGTGAAGACATGCCTAAAGATACATTTTGAAGATTCTTGGTGAGCACTGTTCACTACGTGGCCATCATGTCACTAAGAATGCTCACATGCTTAGCAAAAAGTGTTCTTTGTATATATTAATTGTAAGGTATACAAATGAATACCATAAACAATTAATAAAGTAAATTGAATAAAACAAACATGAAATAAATCTCACAATTCTTCTCCCTGCCATAGCCTGCAATGTGGCAGAAGGCTCCATAGGGTATCATGTGATGAGCTGGGGGAAGACATGCTGTCCTCACTGAAGGTGTCCTCTCTGCACAGTGTCCATTGCTGTTTACAATCTGCAACAGAGCTGAACACGCCAGCATGACACCGTTAGCACAAATACTCTATGGAATCAGATCAGCATTACAAACTGCACACAGGTTTTGCTATACGAGTCATAGAAAAGAATGAAAATTGTGCTCAGTCTGTTATTAGTGTGTGTGTGCGTGTGTGTGTGTGTGTTGTCTGACAATGTGGTAGTTGGTTGAATGCATACCTATGTCATTGTTAAAATCCTCATCTTCAGCATTAAAGCTCTGATGAAGCAGAAGTTTTGCTACTTTAAACGTCTGCTCTTTTTTTGGATTAGTTTCATTGGTGGCATCCATTCCCAAATAGACAGTGTATTGCTCCTTTTGTGCTCCTCGTCTGTTTGAATCAAAAAAGCAATGTGACATCACTGCATTTTGTTTACTTAAACATCAAATAAATATTATATTCCATCTGAGACAGCAGACCTACCCAGGAGGGAAGCAGTGGGCTGCACTGAGGACCCAGCAGGGAGCGATGAGCGTACCTCCGCAGGCAAACAAGTTTCCTTTAAAGATGGCTGCCAGCCAAGGCTGAGACTCAATTGGAGCCCTTGATCCACCTATAATCTTAAATTTTTTCACATCCTCTGTGTTTCGTTCTCCGCACGTCATTTCTGAAAGTTAGAAAACATAGCACTTACATAAAGGACACTGGGGCGGTGCAGACTGAAATGTAACTTAAAAACTGAAGAAAAAAAAAAATCAATATCTCACTTAAAAAAAAAAAAAAAAAAGATAACTAATAAGTACATAATAAATGTAATACGTCTTCTAAACATATTACGGTTTGTGCACTGTAGTCAGGAAAGGATTTCCTTGTCTAGTTTATTTTCTATCTGTCTAGTTTTGGATGTGAATAAAAATCTTTTGACAGAGTTGAATGTGAATATCCTTTCTAGGTTTTACAGGGGTTTCGTTTGGGGCCTGAATACAAATATTTTTTAATCAAAAAGAAATTGTATTTTGCAGATGGAGTGACTAAGTTTAGTCTTGAGGTAAAACAAGACCTTTTTTTAAAAAAAAAAAAAAAAACAATGCAAACCTTTGCTTATTAGTTTAAAAAGTATAATAGACTTGTTACATAAAAGCCAAAAAAAAAAAAAAAAAGATTTAGAATGTCATTTCGAATGTCTTACCAGTGTCATGTACTGGAGTTTCTGGAAAGGACAAATAAACAAACAAATAAATAAATAAACACACACACACACACACACACACACATGTACTGTATGTACTGTAACGGTAAATCAAGTACTCTGTGTATTCTGCATTAGTTGCATTATTTACCTGTTAAACATGTTAAAGTCATAATAATTTAAAAAATTTAAAAACTCACTTGTTTCTTTCTTACACAGTGGAATATCACAGAAACTGCGAACTGTTCTTCTTAGTCCTCTAACCCAACACCATGGGCCGCTTCGGTTATCTGGATTTCTGCAAAAATGCAACAAACAAGTTGCAATGACCACCAAGTGCAAGTTTAGGAACTTGTTCTTATTCAAAACATGAGTCAGAGTGATAAAGAAATCATATGATTATTTTAGGGAAGAAGGATTTCACGGTTTTAATTCCCACACACAGTGACTATAACAATAACTGAACTAACTTTTGAAATGTTTTTATTTAGACTTTTTTTTTTGCAGTACACACAATCACCCAAATGAGTCAAAAGGCAATTTTGGTTTAAAACACTTTATTTAAAAAAAAATCCTGAACTCTACCTGCAATAATTGTGTGAGCCAAGTCCCTGAGAAACAGCTGTCCTGTCTATATTTTGAAATCGATCCCAGTAGAGGCATCTATGTCCCTTGGATGTTACGGAGATTGTACCCCTGTATTCATTCCCGTTACTGCCAACAGCCAGGCACTGTGCACCTGTCAAAGAGGGGAAAAAAAAAAAATATTACCATTCAGGACGATGAAGACATATCTAACTCAATATACTTTTGTTTGTTTTGGGGAATTGACTTTATTATTACAAGTTTTACATATTACAGACTTACCATGCGGTTTAATCTCATTCTTCATCCACGGCCAGTATTTTTGCCTAGTTGACTAAAGGAGGAAGGAAGAAAACCAGACAGAAAAAGAAGTATTACAAAGTCTGACAAAAATTAGTTCCTTAATTTTGGAAACAAGAAAAAAAAAAAGGTTCTGCTTTTTTATTTTTTCCAACCTCAGCAACTTCATGAAGTGAACACGTCATTAATAATGTGATTAGAAACCACATTTTGACCACGAACAATTGTCTGCCTTATATGGAGCCTGTGAAACACAGAATGAAACCACATGTAAGAAAACCTGCAGCTAGAATGCATGCTGAAAATGTTTTAAGAGAACATACTCAATAGATAGATAAATAGATACTTAGATGCATACGTACAGACATAATTTATATATATCTGTGCATTAATTTATTTAGTTTATGCATGGAGAAAGAAAAAATAAAGGCAAACATTTTTCTTAAAAACTGTTGAGTAAACCCTCAGTTTATCTTAGAAACTGGTTTTGATCATACTAAAAATTCTAAATGTTTCAATCACATGTTAACACTGCAGCCATTTACTATTTTATAATAAATAAAAACAGCATTCTCAGTGCTGTTTTTTCCTGTAGGTTTGTACAAA